>NW_008481852.1:136574-162179 GCF_000524495.1 Plasmodium inui San Antonio 1 | reverse complement strand
AAAAGAAAAAATATGTATGTACATCCCGACGTAACACATTAAAGGCTCTTTCGTTTTCCCCATTTTGGAAACGTAAGAAATGCGGTTGGTTCCCTTGGTACACAAGGGGGGGTATGATACCATGCCGGTAATAGGTCAACCTGGTGATACGACATTGCACTGCTGCTCTTCTGATCTGCTGTGCTGCTTGCCAGACGTTTGAGTTCCTTCCCGTGGTTACATTTTCCCCCCGAAGGAGGCAGCCCCAATTGTGCCCTGCTTCCTCCTGACGCAGGTACAAAAATTTGATGAAAGTTACACCCGCCAGGAAAAATGACCCCTCTGAAAGTTATTAGCAGGTAGGTAGGTGGGGCGCGAAGGCGTTCCCTCAGTGTGCTCCCGTTTTTGCGAGGGTGAGCATATAATGGGGCATTCCAAGTGGGAGATCTACCTCACCTGCCTGACCATTCTTCTCACCCAATCCCCAGGCAGCGCAGCCGCTTTAGTACACTGGCGGCGCTGAAGAAAAAGTGGCAGGACCTGAGCTCTTACATAACAAAGGAAAGTGACATGTCCCACTGGAGGGAGCTGAACGCCAAGCTCTTCGAGGCAGAGGTGCTGGTACAGAAGCAGGAGCGCGAGGAGTATCGGCGGATCGACTGGGCCGCCTGGGCAGAGAAGATCAGCAATAAGGAGGCTCTCACGTGGTAAGTGGGTTGGAATGTGCAGCGCCCCGTGTGGCAGATTCACCACGTAGAAGTTACACCGTGTTGAAGCTGCACCACGTAGGGGGTACACCATGTTGAAGCTGCACGACGTAGAAGTTACACCGTGTGGGAGTGACACGAATGCTCCCCCCTCCCCAACGCAGCATGAAGAAGTTCTACGACCACCAAATGGACGTCCTGGACGAGCTGGACCAGAGCGAGGGAAAAGAAGCGAAGGATAGGAAGAAGAGCAAAGAGGATGAGCTGTTCGAGGAGGCCCTAAAAAACTGCCAGGAAGCCGAAAAGGCGTCAGCCAAGCTCCTCATAGACGGAGCGAAAACCTTGTGGATAAACTTCCATAACCCACCAGTGAGCAATCTCGATAATAACGAATGGATTGACAGTGACCTCTACTGGCAAGCATTTGTAGAAAAACACGCCACGTATAATCTGAACAGCAAAACAATAACCCCGGAAGATGAGGAAAACAAAAATATCGAAAAAAACGAGTGGATGAAAAAAACGACAAAGTTTAACGAAAGAAGTGACACCCCAATACTGTATGACTATATGATTAATCTCCCCTCGTGGGAACACTACGATATCAATCGGAGAATCTTCCTCGAAAATATGATTTACTTCTTATTAAGGACAGGATTAAGTTATAAGTTTTTCCCTGAACTGTTCAGGTGGAAATGGAAAACACACATTGAAGATTTGCGCTTCCAATATTTGGAGGTTGCCCAGAGGAGGAGAAAAAATTACCAACTTGTCACAGCAAAGAGGGAAGTACCTCTTGAACTTCAGCCATCAGATTATGAACACAAAGGAGATGAGTATCACTTGAAGCTTCTCCAACATTTTAGGGATTATCAAAATTTAGTTCTTTCTCGCCTTATGGGTAATTACATTTTTTTGTGTGATCCCTTCATTCCGGTGCAAACTGAGCAGATGTTACAACACGTGCTCAGTACCTACGAGGGAGGGAAACTATTCAGACTGTCTAATGACCAGGTGAATTGTCTCTTCTATCTGCCTCCACCTTGTGATGAAAACAAAACGACTGTGCAATACAAACCGCTTGACGCACTGGACAATTTTTTTCACTACTTAAAGGGAAAAAATATTAAGCTAAACGATTCCTATTTTTCCTTTTTAAAAATCATTTCTCAAGTTTTACAAGAAAGGGGGCAATACTGGCTGAACCTTCCCAATGAGAATTTCGCTGACTCCTTCCTAAGACGATACAACAAGGACGATTCCATGTTCCCTGTTTTTGTTGACTATGTTGCGCAGTTGAGAGAACAGTTTGACAACAGAGTGGAGATCCCACCCGACATGTATCAGGAGGAAGTTACCCGCATTGAGGAGAAATACCTGGAGGAGTGCTCCTTCTTTGACAATTTTGTTAGGGCATTTTTAACCGAGGACATTGCCCTCTCCCATGAGGAAGGAGCGGTTCCCAATTTGGTTAAGTTGGACACCAACCAAATTAAGAAGTTGCTCAGCGAGGGGAAGCTCCGCGTGGTGCACCCCGAAACGCGAGAGGAGGTCCGAGACCCCGCCCTCGTCGCGGAGCTCGCGCGCCAGCAGGAGGCCGAGCGGGCGGAAATCCACGAGTTCGTGAAGTCGCTCCCGATTTAGCGACAAGTGGAACGTTTTCCGGTGCAGCAGTTGCCCTGTTGACGCTTCTTCACCGAGTTGAAGCCGCGGTAGAGAAGTGGGGCAAATTAGGCGCAAGGGGTTGCGGACGCATGTGCGAACGGGCAACGACCCATTTATGCACAATTGAGGGGGAAAAAATACCCATTTGTGAATAGAAAAATGGCTACCTGCATGAACAAAAAAAAAAAAAAAATGCATGCACACCGAAATGGCTACCTGTACAGACACGTAGAAAACAAAGGAAAACAGAAGATTGCAACACAAAACAAAACAAAGCAAAACGAAACAAAACATCCACTTCTTCACAGCCACTTCCTCACTCCCACGAAGCTACAAACACGCGGCGCGCGCCGCCGGCCGCTTCCTGGTCAGCAGAAAATCCACGACGAAGGGGCCGACGGGCACTTCCGTCTGAACGTTCAGGCAATTTTTGGGAAAAAAAGGAGAAATTCTCTTCTGAATAGCTGACATGTTAATGTCGTAATAGTTGGGCTGCGCGATGTGCTGGTAGGCCCTGCTCAAGAGCTGATGCAAGCAAAGAAGAAATTTTGGAGAAAACTGCCCAAAGTCGTAGACGGAGTGTAGCACAAACAGAGTGACGTGCATTTGGTGTGCAAACGATTTGCTATTTGCTCTCCTCTCATTTAGAAGAAGCAGGATGGAGCTAACCAGCTTCAAGTCAAAGTAGGAGAGGAACATGGACGAGTAGCATATGGATACCAGGGCCAAATCGGTAAAGGTGTGTAACTTGTTCGAAATGTTTCGCTTCAAGTTGGCCAAAATGTCCATCGGAATGCGCAAATTCAATTTTATCAGCGAAACGTAAAACAGTGTCAAATTGCGGCTGTCCAGAGAGTCTATTATGTGTTTTTTCTTTTTAACTAAGTTGATAACAAACGCTTCATCTCGTATCTGTAATTTTCCAAAGGCGTGTAGCAGCATGGCTACATTTCGATGTTGCAGCAAATGTTCCTTATCACTGACCTTCTTTCTGATAAGATAAAAAAGTTCTACATCTCTCAGATTGAAGTTTGCGTACACATTAGCAAGTATGGCCCACTCGGATGGTTCAAACAGGTCAGCATTCCGCGAAGTGTACTTACACAGGAGGGAAAAAAATGTCCTATCGAATAACTTACACTTAGAGTATGCATTAGCAATCATCACCATTTCGACTGGTTTGAAGTGGTCAAATTTTGCACAAATATGAGGTAAAAAATTGACAAACAAATGGTAGTGCTTCTTTTCGCCCAATTTTGAATACGCATTTAATATGTTGGCGATTTCTTGTTCTTTAAAATTGTTGAGATTTTTTTCTACTGCTTTGATTAGACGGCAGAATAAAGTTGCACTCCCCAGACTTAACTTACTGTATGCATTGCATAGGTTGCTAATCGACTGGCAACTCAATTCGTCAATCCTTTCGCAGATCTGCTGCTCCATATGTGTGAACAGCTTAGCATCCCCGTAATTAAGTTTCGCAAAACAGTTAGCTATCTGCGAAATATCAAATGTATGCAGGTTCTCCTCTTTGCAATTTCTGACATAAATGGAGGCCTCTTTCAGGAGAGGCTCATTCAGTACGTAAACTCTGGCGAAAGAATTCAAGATTAATGCCAACCATCGCACAGACATGGTCTTGTGGACATCCTCAATGCGTAACAATGCGGTTAGCTTCCCTCCCAGGGTGTTCCAAAATGAATGGTCCTTAAATCGGTGTGCCGCTAGCTGGTTGCATATCAGCGAGAGGGACATGAAATAGTCCTTACTGTTGATGTAGTGTTGCCGCAGGTGCAGGCTCTTGATCACCTGGCTGCTCGCGTACGCCAGAACGCGCATCAGTTCATCGTGTGGGTCTGTCGCATGTCCAGGATTGCGCCCCATCGAAGGGACTGATGCGCGTTCTGCAGACCCCTCGCAGGAAGGCTCTTCCCCCCCTCCATCCACCACGTGGCCATTCAGGCGGGGAGAGAAGCGATCGGCGAAGCGGTCAGCCGAGCGGTCAACGGAGCGGTATGTTAAGTGGCCATCCAGTTGGTTCCCCCCCACCTGCTGCCTCGTGTGTCCAAGCGAAGTTACCACCCCGGGACCGATCTCCCGCTTGACCCCCTTTTCATCATTCCACATCCCGCCGCACTCACTGGGCCGCTTACTCCGCAACGTTTTCTTGGTGCTCATTATTCGAAGGTATATATGCTTGAGCATTTTTTTTTCCTTTTTTTTTTTTTTTTTTCTTTCCTTCATCTGCTTTGCTTCTTCTGGGAGTGTCTGCTCTGCAGGGACGGGGTTCGCATCAGCAGATGTGCCTACATGTATAAACGCATGTGTTGTTTCACAGGTTAACCTCGCATTGTTGTACGTCCGCTTCGCACGATTGTGCGTCCCCCGCCCTCTGGACGATCCAACGGTCTACCTCTTAAAAGGAAAACCATCGATTGGGAAAATCCGCTTGGGCAATAGGCTCAGAGGGGGAAGCGAAACGCAGGTGGGTACATATCAGAGTGGAAAATGAACCTGATGCATTAATTTTTTTTTTTTTTTTTTTTTTTTTTTTGCCTACTCAATGCAGCACACCCTTCGTGCCCTTTTCACGCCACTCTGTTGGACTCTCTCCTCATGTTGACTCCTCACCGGGATCGGTGTACATAATATAAAATGGGGGACGGAATTGCGCTGAATTTGGCGAAACTTCTCCATGACAAGGTTTCCTCTCCAGTGGAGGGAAGTGTGCCCCCACGAGTGGATTCATTTTAGGGAGCCGCCTGGTGGTTGACTGGTTCGCCACTAACCGACCGCTAACTGGCCTCGAGTCGACTTTCCTCGTTTAAAGCCGTCACGATTAGGAAGTGCTCCGTTGTAACTGCTCCGTCGTAACCGCTCCTACTTCTTCATCCCTTCTCCAGCCGCCATACCGACAACGAATGGGTAAGTCACAAGGGCTAGGCTAAGCCCAGCGGGGAAGGGGCTGGTACGCGAAACGTCTTTTTTGCCGCCTCCCCCGTACGTGGTCTTATATACCGGTGCAAAGGTTAACAACGGGATGTTCCAGGTTACACCTTTTTTTTTTCTTTTTTTTTTTTATTTTATTTTTTTTTATTTTATTTTCCCCCATCAGGGAAGTCCTTCTACAACCGCAGCACCCGGCTGTGGTGGGGCCACTGCCACCTGCGGATCGGGAGTCGCTTACAGGTGCGGCTAAACAAGGGTGTGAAGTTTTCTCACTTCGAGCACATCGGCCGGTTTATCGAGTTCGCCAGGTAGGCCGCCGTGGTGAAGGGAGCCAACGTGCCCACCTCGCATCAGCAACAGGGCATATGCAACAGTAGACCTACCGCCTATCATCCCTATTCTGTCCCATAGCACCTCCCCCATTTAGTGCCTCATTTTTGCTTCCCTCCTCCCCCCCCACGACGCCTCAGAAATTCAAGGTCCCTGCGCGCCGCCACGCTCAGCAAGTGTCTGCGAAGAAATTTTTGGGGTACCAACTTTTACTTCACGGGGGAGCCCAAAACGGGAGAGAACCCCCAGCAGATCTCCAAATCGACGCAGAATGAGGGTAATGACAGGGAAGTCCCTCCGTCCGCACTATGGAGTCACCCCAACTGGACACTCACATGCGAATAAAGCAGACACGTCCATCGCACATACGTAACGATGTATTCAGCTGTGATTTGTTCACCTCTGATTTACTCACCTGTGATTTTCTCCCCCTTTACACACACACCCACCAGGAGCATACATCTACGCTGTCGAGCGAGGAAAAATAACCCCATCAGAATGGGAGCTGAAGAGACTGGAGTCCGTTCTTGGGGTTCCCCTACGAAGGGAAAAGCAGAAAACACTGCTGAGGAGATTGTAAGGTGGATCCTCCACTCTGCCATCCGTTTACTCGAAAACCTCTTTTTCCCATTTTTTTTTTACCAATGGGGAGTAGCACAACGGAGGAGAGAAGAACAGTATAGGACTTTTTTTTTTTCTTTTTTTTTTTAATGCGTGTCAACTACGCTCTTCACTTGGCATGGTTTGGGGATTCTTCTGGGGGGTCATATCCCTTCGGTGAGTTCATTGGAGTGACTCGCCCATTTGGAGGTTATCACGTTTCGTACCCATTTCGTCATTCTGCCACTACGGAGGTGTACCTTTAGCCTAATTCACCTGCATGTCGTCGCACCATCGACAATGGTACAGCATTAACTCATCGTCGGATCATCTTGCCCAATCGGAAAAGTAGCCGGGCCTTTTTGCTTTGGTACTTACCCATTGGATGGGGAATCAATTGCATATAGTGGCTCGTAAGTGAACCTAGGTCAGCCAGTAAAGGGACTCCCTCACAGAACAGTTGGTGAAGCACACATTACTACAGGGGAGGTAAACTCTACTTTTCTCCATTTTTTGGCGTCCTTTCTCTGTGTTACAAAAACTAAAGAAAAAGGCAACTCTCTGAGGTGTATTCCCTTTTAAGGACACACAAAAAGAAAAAAAAAAGGTGCACCCTGCATTTCCTTTAAGTCACCGTCGTGTGGCTTCGCCAAGTGGCAACAACTCGAACGGCGCTGCCAATTGGACTGTGGCGAGGGCATCCCCCCGGGGGACCCTTTGGGAAATAAAAAAAAAAAAACACGCTGCCAACCATGGATAGGCTATATGTGACCAGGAGGAGGCACAATTTTGCGAAACAAAAAAGAAAAAAAAAAAAAAAAAAGGGATACTCCAAGGGAAGGAAAAAAAAAAAAAAATCCAAACGAGTGAGATGACTGACGTACCACTAAGCAGCATCATTTAGGAAGGAAAAAAAAAGAAAAAAACGGAAGGACGGAACGAACGAACGACGAAGCTGCAGAGGGGAATTCCAGTTGGACGAACTCCAAACTGTGAGCCCGCCCTATGAGCCGACTGACCGCCTCAAGATGCCAAAGAAACCCACAAGGACGGATTGACCACACGGTGGAAGAAGCCTCGCCCTCCCCGCTGGCTTCTTACATGTACATGCAGGCTGTACATGTCCGAGGTTGCGCAGTAGGCAGCAGCGGAGGGAGCGCCACCGGGGGGCACACCAAGGGGTAGGGGAGGAAGAGCGGCTCGTAAGGCGCACCGCACAAACGAATGAGCAACCCGTAAAGCGCAAAGACGGAGGAGCTACCCGCCACCACCGCGCAGAGACCGACGCGGCTGGCGAAGCATGAGCAGCAACGCGGCGAGGGGCGAGTCGGACGAAGGGGTCGAGAGAAACGACGTTTTCTTGTACAGAAGCGAAGCGGGGAATGAGGGAGACTCCTGCAATGTGTTATGTCTCTTCCTCTTTTTTATTTGTCTATTTTTTGTGATGCTGATGACAGCCGATAACAGCACAGTCCCGACGGGGAGCGGCCACGAGGGCGGGGCAGGAGGGGTAGGAGCCGGAGGAGGTGGCCTTGGTGCGGACATGGATGGCAATCTGCTGCCGGGAGAAGGAGGAGACAGGTCCGCGCCGGACGACGTATTCGACAACGTGCTAATCCAGTGCCTAAATTTTAGGGGTCGCTACCGGGTAGAGGACAGGGGGCGCCATGGGAGCGATAGAAGCGGCGCGACTACCGCGAATACCGCAAACACCGCCACTACCGCGAGCACTCAGATGAAGGGCCATCACAGAGGAGGCGAATTCGAAGCCAAGCTGATTACGCTGAAACTGTCCCTCTACAACGTAACGAAGTCGTTTCTGTTTCTGTACTTTGAGCCGGAGGGTGGGAGGGGTGGAGGCAGCAAAGGTGAGGGGCAAGACGGACGTAACTACAAGGACAGCCGCCGTGCTGGTCCCCCGCCAAGCTCGCCCAACCAGCCGAGCAAATTCCACTTCCTCGGTCTCCCCGGGATTAACGTCAACCGGGACAACACATACATGTTTAATGGTGCCGGTTACAACTTCCTGACGCTCTGCCAGGAGGAGAAAAACTGCATCTGTAACTACAACGTGGGCATTCAGCAGAACGTGGAGATGCACGAGTCGACATCTCTGCGGGAGGTAGAAGAGTCTTATCTGTATTTGCTGAAGAAGTATCTCATGGATGAGGCGGCGTCCTTTGGCGGCTACCCTTCGGCGAGGTACCGCGATCAGTATGAGCGTCATCTGAGTGCGAAAGCAGCAGGCCTGGTGGGGGAAGCGCCAAATGTGAGTACGGACACTCATGAGAACGCGGCTACTCCTCGTGACGAAGCGGACACTTCTCACGACGCAGCTGATAGTGACCGCAGCGGGACGGCCACCCCCCACTACCGTGGCTACATTTCCTCCAACAACTGCGGATTGTTCGTGCGGCTGGAGGGGAACGACGTGGACAAGAAGCACGCGGCGGCGCAGGTGACGTTTTTCTCCATCCTGTACAATATGAAGTCCGTGGTCGAGTTATGCCTCTTTTATCTGCAGATAGGGAGAAGCAGTGAGAACATGCGGAGCGCAAGCAAAGTGTCCCTGCTGTCGATTTGTCTAAATTCATTTATCGACCTATTCGAGTCACTACTTCTTCTCTACGAAGTGATGTTGTCCCGATTGTTACTCGTGCACTTCATATTTATGGTTCTTCTCAAGTTTGTATTATTTACCCTGATGGAGCTAAGATACATTTTAATCATCTGGAAAGCGAATCACCAGCAAGATTTACAGGAAGGGTGGGATCAGCTACAAAGGAAATTGGGAACCTTGTACAAGTTTTATTACGGGAGTATCCTCCTAGTTATAGTAACATTCTATTACGTGTTTCCTGTCTGTCCCTACGTTCTCTTGTTATTGTACATGTGTTGGATTCCTCAGATATTGCTCGACATATGGAAGGGACAAAGGAATTCAATAAATCTGAAGATCGTTTTTGCTCTTTCTCTATGTCGAATCTTCCTTCCAGTGTACCGATTTATGTATTCACAGAGCATTTTCCACTTAGACGTATTCGCACGCGCGATGGATTCGTCTAACACCAGTACCTTCAGCATCCTCCTCATCGTGATCCTAGCCGTGCAGCTATTTTTCATGTCTCTACAACGGCTGTACGGACCGAGACACCTCATAGACATCGACCTGTTACCCCATGTTCATAACTACTACAAGACTATTGATCCCAATTTCGAGACGGGTATTCCCGAATGCGTCATCTGTATGTATGATATCGTCTTAAAAGATCGGAAGTACTGTGTCACTCCCTGTTTTCACATCTTTCACGAGAAATGTCTGCAGCAGTGGATGGATGTCAAGCTGGAATGTCCCACCTGCCGCGGTGCCCTCCCCAACTTCCCCTAACGGGGTAGCCCCAGGTGCGGCGGGACGTACGTTTGTGTGTGTTTTCACCCATTTGGCTTCCCCGTTTTTTTTTGAAGTCCACTGTGCAGGCAAGAAACGCGCCTATTTATCACGTTATAAAAAAGAGAAAATAAAAAAAAATAAAATAAGATAAAATAATTGTACTATGTTTAGGGCAGGCACCCCATCACCCATTACCGCTGCGAAGCACCGCGCCTAGTCTCCCCACATCGTCGTGGAACGCAGCGAGCACCGCCGGCTTCAAAGGGGGGTAGACGAAGCAGTACGAGAGGAAGAAGCTGATCCCTTTGCTCGTGGCACCACTGCACATCCCGTTATTCACCAATTCGGCTGCATGCGGAATGACTCTCTCGATGGATTTCACTACGGAGGCACTTCCCCGATTGGTAGCCTCCCTGACGGTCAGGATCTTTATCATCTGTGTGAAGAACGCCGCGATGTTCTTTACCATGATGGATGTGGAGTTGTCCCCCTGGAGGTTACTCTTGTTCTCTACGAAGAGGGAGACCAGTCGGTTGGTTAGTCTCTCTAAGTTACTCTCCTCCCCGTAGAGGAGCCTCGCCAAAAAATCTGTGTACTTGGATAAGCAGCAAAGTAGGTTGATACAGGCACTTGTTAAGCCACCTCCACGTGGGGAGTCTAACTCGGACAGGATGGACCGCTTCATCCAATCGAAGGAGTATTCATCGAGGTGAATCTGCTGATCATTCTCTTTCTCGATTTTTCGCTTTAGTGAATGTACCAGTTGCCCGTTTCGATCCTCGTTGGACGTGTCCTCTTGAGTGGAAGGTACGTAATGATCATTTTTACACCTCCTTTCTTCTGTCCCGAGCGGGAGAGGCACCGACTTCCCTTGGTCTATTTCCACCACGCCACAGTAAGCATATGTGTACAATCGACTCAGTATAAAGCAGCTGAGCTCGGCTACCCTTATGTTGTCTGACCGGGTGAAGAAGATCATTTGGCGCAGGGCGCCTTCCCGAATTAGAGTCTTCTTTCGAGGGGGGGAGGACGCTCCATCTCCTTCTCTAATTTGCTCCTTCCATGTGCAGGTTAAATTGAAGAGGAGCGACAAGACGTTTTCAAGGGGGTTCTCCCGGTTAGGGCTACTGTCAAGCTGCCTCTCCTCATGGGAGAAACTCTCCACAAAGTGCAGCATGTGCGGCCAGCTGGCACTCATGATGATGTCCCTAATCCTGGGGCTCCCCACCAGGTTAACCAACACAGACAAGCAGTTGCAGTTCATGCCCTGGCAAGAGTAAAAAAGCTCATTGGTGTATATTATTATATTAAGAATATCCCTCGTGAATTCCTTCTCTAGGACATCCCGTCCCTCCTGTTTCAGAGTTAGATGTGAAATGATTCCGAACAGATTGGCTAGTTCGAACTTGTGTTTGTACATTCTGGCTGTTCGTTCTTGGAGCTCCTTCCAGGGGTCTCGCTCCGTCGGTGTGTCACTCCCACTGTTTGTTTTGCTCTCCGGTGTATCCCTCCCCCTGCCTGTTCTGCTCTTCTGTGTCCACCTAGTCGTGGGAGGCTCCCCCCCATGTGTCTTCCCCCCCTGTGGGATAACCCCACGAAGATCCACCTCGTACCTTCGCACGCTCTCTAGTTTTTCAATGCACTCCGTTAGGTACAGTAGTCTTGTGCGCTGCTCCTCCGTGTAGAGGCTTCTCTCCTCTGCGATGAGGTGACCAATTCGAGTGAGGAGCATTCCCATCAGGGTGTGCTCCTCCTGCTGTATGATCCGTTCATGTAATAACTTCCTCCCTTCCGTGTCCCTTCCAATGGAATTAAAGAATCGTGCAGCTTTGACTTTCTTAATTCTCTTTAACTGGTAAAGTGTGATGAGTGGGTTTACTGCGCTGAGGCAGAAGTCTGCACATCGGTGATCCCATTCCAGGATGAGAGTAATCAAATCGATGAGGAGGATGGCACTGAGGGAGGTGTATCTGGGAAGTTTGCCTCCCTCCACTTGTTGGCTTTTTCCATGGACAGCGGCTTCTTCCCTCCTTTGTGCTCTCTTCACGTAAAGAAGCACTTCCTCCAGTTTATCTGCACAGAATGAGAGGAAGGTGGTCCTTCCCTTGCGGTTAGCCATCCCACTAGAAGTACCTCCTTTACTATGCTCTATGGAGTGTACATCTGAGTAGAATGCTAACTTGGCCTCTTCACTCCTCTTGAGGGATTTTTTCACCCCTTTGAGCGTCTCCCAGAAGATTTTCCCGTCTTTGGTGAGATCCATTTTGGCTAGCTCACTGAGTGTGTGGGAAAGGTCCATCGTATCTTCCTTCACATTTGAGTTGTTTCTTCTCGGCAGAGGGGAAATGCCGTTCGGAGGGACAGTCCCCCCCGATGGAGTGTCCCTCCTCACCATCCGTTCACACTTCTCGACGTACGCAGAGGCCTCTACATCCCCGGGGGAAAACTCCAAAGCGGATTTGAAGCTCGTCAGTGCTTCCTCGAAATGGAAGAGTCTGTACCATGCCAATCCTTTCCTAAGATGGCTTTTAAATAAAGTGTCTTTCTTCAGTCGGAAGTCTTCCTTAAAAACATCGTAGTATTGGATGACCTCATTGCAGCGGTCAATGGCAAGGTCATACCTATACGTTTTAAGATAACATAGAGCCACGTTATTATAAACCTCTAGGTAATCCTTACACACTTGTAGTGCCTCCTCGTAACATTCAATCGCTTGGACGTATTTCTTTTTTTTGAAAAATTCATTCCCTCGGAGCTTTATCGAGTAAGCAACTTTCCTGTGTTGGTTCTTCGTGTCAATATCGCTCTGTAGTTTCTGCTCCAAGAGGTTAAAATCCTTGTTGTGCTTCGGGACGTAGGTGATTTTCTCATCTTCGTCGAAGGTGTCCGAGCTGGGTTCATAGTGGTTCCACTTGTCATAGTCAGTGATAGTGTTGGCGATGCCTGCTTCATTCGTCGGACCATTCTCCTCATCGCTGTTGCCTGTTCCCACCCGGCTTGTCTCCCCCTTCCGGTTGATCTCACTCTGCCACTTCTTCCAGGAAGCCCTCCTGGCGTCCCTTTTCTTTTTCTTCTCCTTATATTGGTTGACCTTTTCTTGCAGATCGCGCAATCGCTCTTCCTTCGTTACAACACCCCCTGAGCACCTAGGGCAGTTGCTCAGCACGTACTTAAATTCGACCAAGCAGTGTGAACAAAAGTACTTATAGTTGCTATCCTTCGTCCCTGTACCCCTTGTTCCCATGATGTACCTCTTGTGCTCCTCCTCCTTCTTCTCCGCCTCTCTCATTTGTCTGACTTTCTCCTTCAAGAGGAGCTTCTTCTCCTCCTGCTGCATTTCCTCCACGGTTATTTTTCCGCTCAGAATGTTTTGCACCTTCTCTGTCACGTCGTTCACTTTGCTGAGAAATTCATCGATGTCTTCGTCCCTGGGCAGGGCGTAGCGCGCGCCACCCTCCTCAAGCAACCTCCCCATCCCACCTGCAACGCCGTCTGCTGCAATGCTCTCCATCTCGGGGCGTACCGAAGCCAGACAAGCTAAGCAGACAAGCTAAGCAGACAAGCTAAGCAGACGAGCTAAGCAGACCCGTTCAATGCAAACCGAGCATTATTAGTGCAGACAAAACCCCCTTCTTCCCAAAGAACCCACACGATGAACAGCACCCCCTCCCTTATCCTATCCACCGAGGTGTAACTTCCGCTTGAGCAAAGCTCAGTCTCCACTTTGCTGCTCACAAAAAAAAAAAAAAAAGTGTTGCCCGGCAAGGGGAGGAGCACGTCGTACCTTCCGTGTGCACTTAAGGGGAAAAAAAAAAAAAATAAATAAATAAACGGATGAATAAACGAACGAACGAATGAACCCCAAATGAAGGAGAAGAAAAAAAACGCAACAGTGAGGAAACGTGAATCACCCGAATCAGCTATACAAAGCGGCCGTCGCGCATCGCGTGTGCTGTTGGCTTCGTTTCCTCCTCTTTGCCCCCGCCCAGCGCGCGAACAGCGAAGTGAACAAGTGGAAAAGCTAACCGCTACAGAGTGATGAAATGACTGCTACCGCGCGGCCAGCTAACCGCTAGCGAGCGACCAAGCCATCTCGTCCAGCCGGCGCTGAAAACTGAAGTTATATTTATTCCATCGCCTAATCCGGAGGGCACTATAATTACCCAAGTGGAGAATCTGCAGAGGTGTATAAAACTCGGTTAGGAGGGACTCCGCGACAGAAGGGCTAAAAGGAGACCCAAAGCAGAAGAGAAGAGGAAGAGAAGCTAACCAAAAGAGCGAACACGTCCCATTGCAGACCAAGAGTGACTCGGGCAGGCATTCGCACAATTGCGCCTCGCCCAGCATAACTGCGTATGTTGCTTCCCCCCGCCAACCATGTCGAGCGAGCTGATGCAAGGCGTGGCTCTCTATAAGGAGCTCCTGTGTGTGTATTACAACGTGGCGGAGAGTGAGCTGAACATGGGTAGCGGAGACGTAGGAGAATTGTTCCAAATAAAGGAAGACCTAACTCAACCGATAAGTTGCGATATCGATAAGTGTAAGGAGATACTGAACAAACTGAAGCTCGTTCTGATTCACTTACCCTCGCTTGATCCCCTAGTACCCATCGGAAAGAAAAACACAAATGAGTTACTCCTCGCTAGACATATTTTAGAAAAAGGAGTAATCATATCCATCATCGATAGAGACATCAAATCTTTTTCCATCTACATGGCTCAGTTAATTCTCTATTATTTCGATTACCAGAACATCCTTCCGAAGAGTGAAAGCCAGAATGGAATCATCGGAATGTATCTCCTCTACCTCTTATCATCCAATCTAATCGGAGACTTCCACATGATGTTAGAGATCATTTCGATTCAAGATCAAAATGATGAATACATAAAATATGTCCTTGAGCTGGAGCAACACATTATGGATGGATACTTCTACCACGTGCTTACTAAGAAGGATGACATACCACTACACTTATATGCTCTCTTCATTGAAAGGCTATATAATACCATTCGGTATAAATTGGCTGACTGTATCTTCGCTTCGTCAAACTGTATCTCATCGGAGTATGCCTGTGAGCTTTTAAGATTTGTCAGTGAAAAGGATTTGTATCAGTTTATTGGAGAGTATAATGAGACCAAGACCAGTCAAGGTGAATGCAACCTGCTCTGGGAAGTTCGGGATAAGAAGATTTACTTCAATAATCAGACGGTCCATGTGCAGGACCTCCCCGCGCTTGAGGTGCTGAACAATACCATCGGCTACGCCACGGAGCTGGAGCGGATCGTTTAGCGGTCAATCGGTGGAGCGGTCACTCGGTGGAGCGGTCAATCGGCCATGTGGCCATGCGAGCCACCAACCCTGTTGCATTTTTCTTCCCCCCCCCGTAACGAATACAACTCATTCGGGAAGTCGCCATGCTGGCGCGCCCACAAACGGGCTCCCCAGTCCCTCGCCCCTAACGCAACTTTTTAAGTCCTCCTCCTTTGTCCATTTGTCGGGAGTTGTGGCAATCCGGGAACAGTAGGAGACGGGTCTGATGTCTCATCTGCGGGTCATGCGCCGACCGCGGCCATCTCCACCAACACGGTCAACTTCACCAATTCCACGTAATGGTACCCCCCTGTTAGTTTCTTTTCTTTAAAAAAATGGCAACTGAGTGGGTTTCCTTCCCATGTTAGGTGAAGCTATACATGCGGGCCCCGCCAAAAAAAAAAAAAAAATCCTGTGAGTAAAAAGAAGAAAAATATGCAGGTAGACAAAAGGTGGATAGCTTCCAATCAGGATAACTTCCTATCAGGATAACTTCCCATCTGGATAACTGCAGCCACGCCGTATCCCTCGAGATTTCAAAAAGGGGGCGTCAAACATGCACACAAATAAATAGTTCTAAATATGGATGCGCGTGTGTGCACCTTTCAGTATCTCACCTACCCCCCACCCCCGCCTCACTTTCCTGATGCACACACGGAGAGAGAAGTATATAGGTACAGGCGCCGCGTAAGCATTACAACACTTCCGAGACAGGTATGATGTAAGTACGCACGAAGCGGTCCATTTTTACACAAAAAATTCACTGCCATATGGTGAAGTGTTGCAAAAACGCTTTGCACTGCATGTGTGAAGGCCCTTCATTAAGATGCTAGTGTGTGTGTGTTTGGCTCCGTACGTTTGTGCGTGCGCGTGGAGTGGAGTCGGGGGAAGGGTAGATTGATTCAACTCAACCGAAGGACGTGCGCGAAGTGGGGGTCATTAAAATGGAGAACAAACGCGTGAACAAAAAAAGGGGCGCGCGCGGCAGGGCGGGCTGAGCGTGTGGGCGAGGTGTTGGCGGGGGCGTGCGGCGGGGTACACTTAGGCGTTGTCCCGCGCGCGCCGCCGCGTGGGGGATGCGGACATGAGCGAAGCGCACATATGAAATATTGCACCTGTGTAGCTATTATGACAGTATGCACATATCTGCGCGTCCGCGTGAGCCTGACCCACTGGCAGCCGTGGGAAGGCAGGAAGCTTCAATTACTACTTCGCCCCATCCAGCTTGTTGCGTTTTCCCCACCGTCTCAACGGTCTGAACCGTCTCAGCCTTCTAAACCTTCTCAACTCGTCAGGGACGCACAGCGACAATGCACGTTGCGGGGATACCCCCCTCAGGCGAGGTTCACCGCGCCATTGGTCTTAGCCTCCATGTTGGATTCACTAGACTCTTTGCTCAAATTGTCAGTCCTGCTGGAGCCGTCACTCGTCTTACTCATTACGTACTGTTCGTATGCCTCGTAGCTATGTTTGGATGTCAGCTTCCGCCTGCAGGCGTCGGACATTTCTTTGATTTCCGCTTCGGTGAAGTTAAACAACTCCGGCAGCTTCTCGATGTACTTAGGTAACCTTCACAGGGGTGAGAAAAAGAGGCAAACGAGAAGGCAATGAAGGAAGGGAAGCCGCAGCGAAGAGGCAACGAAGGGGCAGCAAAGAGGCAGCAAAGAGGTATCGACGTGGTAACGCGGTGACACACGATTGGACGGTTCTACGATTCTATATTCTACAATTGGACGGTTCTACGATTCTATATTCTACGATTGGACGACTCTACGCCTGTACAATTCTACACTTCTTCTCCACAGCGCAGAGGCGGGGCGTTACTTAATGCAGGGGTCCCTCAGGTCATCGAAGAAAGGATCCGCCAGGGCCTTCGCGCGAGGGGGTGGGGAAGGAAGCAACAACAATGAGCGTTAAATGCTTTGATAGTTACGCATGTGGGGGGACACAATAAGATGGAGAGACATGGCAGATCGTCTTCTCTCAGTGGGACCATCTGTGCGGACGCGCAACAACGAAAGCAGAGGCGGAGGATCCCCCCCCCCCTGCCTCTCCGCAGAGGTAACCACCTCTCACATGCTGTCACATCCCATCATCCCATTGGCAGTACCTCGATTGGGCTAAGCCGTTTCAGGGGCTCATATTTGAGGAAGCTGGATACGAAGTTGATGGCGTCTTCGGGGGTTCCCTTCGGAAAGACCTGAGTAGGAGCAGACGTGAAGTGGAAGAAGTGGGCAAAGTGACGTGTCGTCTCGAAGTGGCGTGTCCAAGAGGAAGAAGTAAAACATGGCAGAGCTGCCAAGATGTAGACATCCCTCAATCGGTTCTCTTATCATGGCTACCTTTTTGAAATCTTTTGGCTTCACATCTGGGAACTTCACATCTGCATAGTTCGGGTTCATGACTTTCATTTGCTCCTCCGTGGGTGTGCCTTCACAGAGGGGGGGAGATCAAATGAGCTAACCATTCGCTTTAGTAGGGCGCTACGTTTACTACTACGCCGCACATATAGGTGCAGAAAAGGAAAAGGGGGTGGCACAACCCCTGCGATCACTCACCTAAGACTTGGATGATTCTAACTAACTGATCGACGCTGGACTGGCCGGAGAAGAGAGGGTAACCTAGAATCATTTCGGCAATTATGCAGCCTGAGGGGAATGGCGGGGGGAGAAATGGAGAGGGATGATTCGAAGTGGAGAGAACCCCTTTGAGATGCGGAGCGGTGCACCACACGCACACGCAACTCTGCTGCGCTGCTCAATCTTGCCTCTTTCCCCACCGCTCGAAGAACCCTACCGAGGGACCACAAATCAATGTGCGTGGTGTAGTTGGTGGCGCCCAGCATCAGCTCCGGGGCACGATAAAACCTGGAGCAAATATAGGAGACGCTTCGCTGGCCCGATAGCAAGTTCTTGGCACTGCCAAAGTCACACAGTTTAAGTGTGTGTGTGTTGGGTTCTATTAATAGATTCTGTGGCTTCAAATCTCGATGGCAAATAAGCTTAGAGTGCAGATAAGCTAGTGCTCTGCAGAGTTGGTACGAATACAGCTTCACCAAAAGGAGAGGTAACGAATGGTTGTTCCTAGCATAGTGCTTCATATATTTGTGTACTGTCTGTGGAATAAACTCCATGACGACATTGAGGAAAACATTTTTTTCATTTTTTTTTACACACTCGGTGTAGTAGTAGTCCTTCAGAAAGATGATGTTCACATGATTTAGGTTCTTCATTATTATTAACTCTCTGTTTTTGTACTGAGGATCTTGGAGCACCTTCTTTATTGCTACCTTCTCCGATGTCTCCAGACAGATCGCTTCATACACCACTCCGAAGCTTCCATTCCCCACTAGGTTACCTATCTTATAAGATCTACTTGACGACCTATGAATTTCGTTTTCGACCATTCCTTCTTTTTCTTCACTCCCCAGATAATTATTCCTGTCACTTCTGCTCATCTCAGGTAAGCTCTTTCGGTTCGGCGGGCACTTCCCACTGCCAATGGCGATGCCACTTCCAATGCCGATAACACTCTTTCCACTGCCCATCTTGGGTGATTCGCCTCGTCCGGGGAGATCACTCCGGTTTGCCTCCTCCCCTCGACACACGTGGTGCTCTCCTCCTTTCCCCTGATCGCTCCTGTTTAGGTACTTCTTGCCGCTCTGTTCATTTTCGAAGCATGCACTGGTGTGGTCATCTAGGGGGGGAAGCAAAAAGAGGTGCAATGGGGATGAAGTGGAAGGAGGACGAAGTGGAAGAAGGTAGACGAAGTGAAAAGGAAGAAACGGAAGAGCAATGTTCTAGTCATCCCTCCGCAGCGATGACGCGGTTCCGGCGCGACCGCCGTCTTCGCCACGTCTGGCTACTATGCCGCGTCGCCATTTCGGCATTCGCCGCTACACCGCTACACCGCTACACCTCTCCAACGGGCGTACCTGTGTGCCAATCTTTCATATTCCCTGCGGTGTCCTTCCTTGTTACGTCGTCGAGCTGGAGTCAGTTACGGTGCGGGGGAGGTAGGGGGTGACGCTTGGATTGTTTTGGGGAATGAAATTCGACCGGGGAGAGCGCGTCGGGTGGGCTTTTTCACTCGCGGGCGCGCATATGTAGGTGTGAACAAAAAAAAAAAGAAAAAAAAAAAAAAAAAAAGCGTCTTCTCGGATGGTTTGCCGATTAGTTACAGACACGTAGGGGTGCCTACACGCTCGTATACATGCGTGTATTTAGCGTGTAAGTGAAACACATAAGCATATACGTGCACAACGCTCCACCGCAGGAGCGCATTTTCCCCCGCACCAACTTGGCTGACCCCCACGCGCAGTTCCACTGTTCATCGCCGAGGGGGGCACGTTCACCAAGGCTTCATGTTGCCGCGTGTGTGTGCCTTTTCGCCTTCTGCCTTATTGGTGCACCTTTTAGGGTGTATTTTGGCGTTTATTTTGAGGTGTACTTTGGGTGTCCCTTTTGGAGGGTATTTCCGCGTGTACCCTTCTGAAGTGTATTTCCGCGTGTACCCTCTTGGAGTGTATTTTTCCGTGTGCCTTTCCGCACAGGCGCGCGTGTAAAAATGATGTGAAAAAAGAGGGTGGAAAAATCATGTGATGAAGTCCATTGGGCGCACACAATTCTTCGTGTAAAAATAGGCATACATAAAATCTCTGGTGTGTTTTGTTTCTCTGTGTAGTGTAATATTGTTTGGGAGCTGATGCGCATTTTTTTTCACTCTCAATGTTTGACGAACGAGCGGCATTTCGGGATGTACGTGAGAATCTTCCAAGGTGGAACAGTCCCGGGAATTTCGCGCCGAACGGGAAGGGCCAAACGCCAAAGGGCGCATAACGCACCCAATTGTGTGCTGATTTGGGAAAGTCATGCTTGAGCGTGGCGCCATTTCATGTCACCTCCACCCCTATGTTGCCTTTTTTTTTTTTTTTTTTCCTCACCGTGTATGCCCACACAGGGCGTGAAAAAAGCTGCCATTCGTTTGCCAGTTCAGAGGAGCGTGCTGCGGCCCATGCGCCGTGGGCACGTGAGGGAATGTTTCACCCGTCGCTAAGCTTGTGGTTTAACCATCTTTGCATGATTGGTTTAGCCCTCCCCCCGTGTGCATTTCATTTCACCTCGCTGCATTTTCCCACGTCCGTTTCCCCTTGTGCGCGCGCCTTGTGGTGTTTTCGAAAAAAAGGATAATTTCGCACCAGATAGAGAAGTGTTCTCGTGTGGCAGCCACGGGTGGCGGTGGCGACTGGACTGATGATACGCTGATCCATACGCCTGTGCATGCCGAGCGGAAAAAGTGAAGAAACCGCGCGGGGTCGCAGGGGTGGAACTCCTAGCTGAGGTGCATACACCCAAGGGAACCCAACATAAACCACTGAGCGGATAAAATGGCACGCAAAAAAAAAAAAAAATACCGTGGGGGTGTCACTCCAATTCACTCGCTGTGCGCACACATTTAGGCAACGGACGAGAGCAAAGTATGTAGGCACGTATTCAAACTCTCCCAAGAAGTGCATATATCCCTGTGGATGGGCGCGACGTATCCGGTACGAAAACAGATCTACGATGGCAGTCGTCAAGGTGTGGCATGTTCGCTCTGCATGGATGGGGGGATAATATGCTTGCTAGGAAGTTGCACCTCGGTGTGATCACGTTAATTAACTTCCTTACTACGCAGATGAAGTGAAGGCACAGCTGGAGTTTCTCTTTTTAGGAAAAAAATGTTGCCCCTTCACAGGGGAGTGGAAACTACGCACGGATACAGACACGTGTGCACATGGGTATCATGTGTAAGATCAAATGTCGTTTTTTTTCAACTGACGGTTGATGCGACGACGAGGTTACGCAGCAGCGGCGAAGCGTACACCACTGCACTCCCGTCACTTTTTCACACATTTAAACATATTCATAAAATATGCTTTGCCCCGCATACGTCTCATCCATACATTTGCTTCATACAGGTTGGGCACAGTTCTCTCTCCCAGCCTACAATGCGCAAGAGTGTGTATTTTTTCTCGCATGGGTCTTTTTCGGACCATACTCAGGTTGTTCATAATGGGCCAGGCGCACTGATATGCACGAAAATGGGCTAAGGGGACTCTACCATGCGTAGCTACCCGTGTTAGGGGCGCTATCGGAGATACGGCGATACGGGCGTTACCACCGCCTAACCCGCTTCGTAAAGGGGGTTTCCACATGGTGGAGATTGCGCCCTTACTTTTGCTTCTTTACTCTACCAAGGGGTGCAACGGTACCCGCGAGGGAACTCCCTCTACATTTTGCTCGCTCTCGAAATGATGCGAAATGGCACACAAGACGTGGCGTAAATATGCCGCGCAGATGTGTGGCCCACTGTGCAGGGGAGGAGTGGGGCGAAGTGGGGCAACCATCCTCTTTCACAATGACGACCACGCAGTTACGAAAATGTTGCAGGCAAAACTGAAGTTCACGTAAATGTAAGCACAGTTAAGGGAAGACATACTCATGTAGTGTTATATCTCCCGACGGAGCTTTCCATGCACATGGCACTCTATTAAGGGACTCTCTCTCCACAAAACGGAGACTTCCCCCGTGGGTCCCCCAACTGTGCAGTGATATGCGAACAGTCAGGTGGGTGGCATTGCGCCAAGGGGAAGAAACCCACCAAAAAAAATAAAATAAAATAAAATAAAAAAAAAAAAAAAAAAAAAAAAAAAAAAAAAAAAAAAATCGAATGATGTACCTTCCCTTGCAGCCACGCGTGCACTGCCTTGTGCCCCAGGGGAACAACTCCGATCGGCATGCAGCTGCAGGTGAGGCAAAAAAATCACCAAGTTGCCCCAAAAAAGGGGGAAAAAGGAAAAAACGCCCAGTTGGCGGATACATGGAGGGAATTATCTCAAAAAAAGGGCCACGCGAAGAATAGCAAAAGGTGAGCGAAAAGAAAGAACCAAGAAAGAATCTATGTAGGGCTAATTATAACACCGTGTGAGAAGACCCCCAAACGTAGTTCCTTCACTGCAGTTCGTTGTAGCTCCTTCAGCGAAGCCCCATCACTGCAGCCCCATCACCGCGGAGAAACAAAATGGGGCCGCCAAGTGGGAAGGCCACCATCCCCCTCTTCATGTACAGCATAGCAACCACGGCGATCGTTTATCAGAATTATATTTTTATTGCCTTCTTGTTTAAGAAGTATAGAGCGTACGAATGGCTGTGCACAGGAGAGAGTAGCCAGATGGGGGGAGACTTCTTTGTCTGCAAGGAGCAGGAAAACTACATTCAGTTTTTGCTAGTGTCAGGGTTAATCATTCAGTTCATTTCTGGCTCTGTTGGAAGTATACTGATTAATGTTTTGTCCAAGAAGAAGTATGTGTCGCGCGTGGCCTTCGCCTTTTTGTTCGCGGGGTGGACGTTCCTCAGTGTTGCCCTTTCCTATTCGAAGCACTACATGCAAGGGTACTCGCCGATTGGCACTAATGGCGAAATCGTCGATGGCTTGGGGACTCGACGAGGGGCCTTCCAAACCATTTCGCTCCTATTCAACCTCGCATTTGCCTGCTTCGGCATCGGGTCGGACAACTCCTACCTGCCTATCATATACTACGTTAACGAGAAGTATCCAGTGGAACGGGGGGAAAGGGCACGCAAAGGTGGCAAAGCGGAAGGGGAAAATGGCCACACGGGAGGAGAGAGAGGCCCCACGGGGAGCGCAAATCATCGAGGCGAAAGCAAACTAAGTGCCTTAAAAAATCTTTTGAAGAACAAAAATTACATCCTCATCAGCACCATGTCTTCCCTGGCCGTGCTAAGCCTCTTCGTGGGCAACGTGCTGCTGGCCGCGCTTAACGCATTCGAAGGGGAAAAAAACAACATCACCGTGGTGGTGGCTCTGTACATCTTGGTGTGCATCGTCCCCTCGTTCTTCATTGCGAATTTGCTGGATGCGAGAGAGGAAGGAACTAGCGAAAACGTGGCGACCACCCAGCTGTGCGGGAAGATCCACCTGGACGCCCTGAAGAACCAAGTGAAGTCGCCATTTTATCAATTCATCGTGATCGAGTTCTTCACCATAACGTTCAGCATTTGCTATTTCATGTTTTCCCTGTTTGACATTTACGAGCACAGCGTATTTGGAGACACGCTAAACATATACTCCCTCGTGTTGCCATCAAGCTTTATCATCACCTTAACATTTGGCATAATAGCTGACATTATAAGCATATACAATTTTATAGGCCTCAATTTAGTTCTGGGCATTTCAGTTTTCTCTCTAACGTTTGTTTACTACAAAACGGCGAGTGTATTTGTTGGCTACCTATCATTGATCATTTATTTTTTTCACCAAAGTTTTTTTGCAAACCATATGTACATGTACATGTCGACTGTCTTTGGGGAAAACAATTTTGCAGTCCTGATTGGAATAATTAACGCATTCGCATCTGTTGCCTTTTTCCTTTCCTTTAAATCTTTCGAATACATTAAGTATCACGGAGGGCATGTCCACTCCCAGGTGCTTACTCAAATGATCATTCTTTCCTACGTGCTGTTGTTTCTTTTTCACGTTTTTTACATAAAGAGGAAGGGTGCAAGTGGACAGTTCATGAAGACGAAGGAAGGCGCTTCCGAAGTGGCACAAACTAATGTGTAACCTGGTTGGCTCTTTCTTTTGATGATGTCATCCTGGGGGGGGAAAAAAGTTTACCTCTCCTAATTTGTTCCCATAAAAGGGGTAGCCATTTTGTAAAAACAATCGCACACATGAGTTGTTGCTAGCTGTTTTAACTTTTTTTTTTTTTTTTATTTTTTATGTTTTTTTTACCTGCACCGTTCAGGCGAAATTGGACAAAATGAACATTTTTTTTTTTTTCCCATTTGTTAATACGAATAATTTGTTTGCAAATATTGGTGACCCCAACTAAGGGGCTAAGTAGTAGCTTGTCCTGTTGTGTTCCCGATCAAATGGGGTCAAACTTTGCGGAGTGGCACTGCGCGAAAGGCGCCCCTTAGGCAAGCGGAAAGAAGGGCAACATGGAAACATAGAGAAATGATCAGAACGACATCGAAGGGGATTAAAACATGAAGAGGATTAAAAGATGAAGAGGCATAGGAACTTAAGAGAAGGGAATTCCCATTTAGCATAAAGGGAAAAATAAACGCGGGAATATATTTCTAAGATAAGATAAAAGGGGGTGTGAACAAAAATGGTAGCCACAAACATCGGGAGCCCAGCGATTTTGGATTATTACCGATTTGATGAAAATATTATATGTCAGCGAGCATGGTCTAGTGGCTATGACGTTCGCCTCACACGCGAAAGATCCCGAGTTCGATCCTCGGTGCTCGTAAAAGAAGCCATGCCTTTTATCCCGCAACGCGGCTCCCTAAAGCGCAACCCTAATGATATAAAATATAGTTCCATGTTGTTACGTTTTTAATACGGTTAAAGACGAAGGCATCCTACATCGTTATATTAACGTGCTTTTTGTGCTTTTTAATTTATTAAGCATCCCTTCCGTGGTTCCTACACGCATTCTCCTTTTTTTTTTCTTCCTTTTTACGCTTTCATTACTTGTACCGCATTTGCAACGCGGTTGGGGAGGGGAAAAAAAGGTATGGCGGCCTAACGCCAAGGGAGAAACCCTATTAAAATAAAATCGCGATGTTTAAGTCGACGTGGGAACAAAACACGCTACTTATCTTTATCTCTCTCCTTTTTGTCTCTTTTAATTACGTCATCTTGGAGCAGGGTGTTCATATTCATATCCATCAACATCGAACATGGGATAGAGAGGGTCTCAATATTTCCTTTCCTATATATTCCCTTCCATGGGGGAAGAAGTAAAAAGCGGAGATTCAAAATGGCCTCCTTTTTTCACCCTAAGCTGGATGCATTCCATTATATGAAAAAGTCATCATCATGATCTTGATTATTGTGTTAACCCTGCAGAAAGGTTCCTTTCGCCATTTATGAGTGGGGCAAACAATGCAGTCAATTTTAAGAAGGGGACAGAAGGCATATAAATAATATAGAGACGATACTTCTATTTGCAGCTTCACATCCGATTTAAAAAGTGCATCTTCACTTTATGTGATGATGATGCGAGAAATTGAGGCGTCTGAAAGGAGTTACCAGTTAGATGAATATATTAAGCATCGCCTCCAACGTGTATATTGAGGCCATATAATATAAAAAAAATATTCCTAATATTGTTTTTGTTTTCATGTATTTGGTCCCAGGCGGTCTCGAACCGCCGACCTTACGGTTATTAGCCGTACGCTCTAACCAACTGAGCTATAGGACCTCTATTTATGGAAGCTTCGCTACAATCCATACTTTCCAACGGAAAGAATGCAGCAATTAACATTACGCACAAAGGGATGCAAATCTGATACTCGTTTGGTTTGGTATGTCCCCTTCCCGTGCGCTAATTTCGGAAAGGTACGGGAAAAAAAAAAACGGACATCCATACCCCTTCTCAAATCTGTTGATACTTCCCCTCTTTACCCACAATTCGCCATAAGGTCATATAAAATCCATCCTGGCAAAGCAACCGTTGCGGCAAAAAGGTGCAACGAAGGGATCCCAGTCCATCCTACCACTATTTTGCGAGTTCAACCCCGTTGGAAGTGAAAAGTGGATGCTTGGGCGACGCGGTGAGGAATTTTCATCAACACGTGGGCCAACATTTTATGAACA
>NW_008481852.1:118750-136478 GCF_000524495.1 Plasmodium inui San Antonio 1 | reverse complement strand
GAAAGGAAGCAGCCAACCCCGCTTTATATCTTAAGGGCATACACTTTATGTATATATAATAAATATACCCCTCCCCATTTGCGGGGCACTTCTTTCCCTTTTGGATCGAGCACGTGATTTATTTTACTGTGGCATCGTAGAGAAATAATATAGTTTCCTTTAATGTCAGTTGCCCAAGATCACAGAAAAGCATACACGCCGTGACGCGCATATTAACCGTGTACATAACATTATATATATAAATATGCGATTATTCAAACGTACGACCAACCGCACTTTAATTGGAAGCCCACCCTCGGCATAGATAAAAAAAAAAAAAAATTGTTTTTATTTGACTTGATTCTTTTAAATTCTTTTTTACCTCCAAATTGTTAACTATAATGTAGAGTTGTACAAGAGGAAGAAAAAAAAAACTATAACAGGGAAAACAATTCCGCTTCCTTCATTTTACCCACTTTTGGAGAGAATCCCCCTTTTTAGCCCAAATAAAATTTTCGCCTCCTTCCAAAATGAAGTTTAACAAGCGTAAGTTTGGAAATATTTAGGTAGAGAGCCCTACACGTTTAGGGCTGCTCCCGCCATGCATCCGTCACAGCGCTTGGAGGGGCCACTTCCCCAACTTGCGCGATATGAGATCATTGTGTACGCGTGATTCTGCGATGTACTTATGTCGATATGAACGTTGGCACGCGACTCGGGGGAGCAGCTTCCCAGAACGACGGCCAACATGCGTATCGCCATTTTCCCCCTGAGAAGTTACCCAAACATACATGTACTTTCGTGCATACATGTGTGATTGTTTTATACACCGCTTTGCAAGTGGACCCTCGCCCTCTCTCGTGTGACTACCTATTGCCGCACCGTGTCAGGTGTTGCCGACCTTGTCATCTATGCGCACCCGCCTTACGCTCCTAACGCGTCCCTTCCTCCCCCCCTCCGTTAGGAATATCCTCCTCCCGAAGGAAAATGAGAAAGGCGCATTTCACGGCGCCAGCTGGACTTAGAAGGAAAATTATGTCCTCCAAACTGTCAAAGGAGTTGAGATTAAAATATAAGGTAAGAGACCGAGGCCTCCTTTTAGCCGCCTGAAAAATTGTTTGCCTGCGATTATATCGATAAGGGACGACGCGCGTTGGTCCTGACGCCCTAGCATCACGTATAGTCATGTATTTTATTGCCATTTTATTTTTCTCTGTTTTGTAGACGCGAGCTCTGCCAGTGAGGAAGGACGACGAAGTCCTCATTTGTAGAGGACACAACCACGGCCGAGAAGGAAAGGTTGTGAAGATAAACAGAAAGCGATTTAAAATATACGTGGAAAGAGTAACAAGGGAAAAGACCAACGGAGAGTCCACCTTCATTGGTATCCACCCGAGCAACGTCATCTTGACTAAGCTGAAAATTGACAAAAACCGTAAAAAGATCCTCGACAGAAAGGCGCCAAAGGAGAAAATGTAAGGCGTGCGGTGTGTCCATTTTAAGCCTTGTCCATGCCAGCTGAGCACGAAGGAAGAGCACCAACGAAAATGTGCCACCCGTCTTCAGGAGGTTAGCGGTGGTTTAGCGCAATTCTGCGCTGCTTCGAACCGTTTTGCGGAGTTTTATCCTTTTATTTGCCTTTTTTTTTTCCTAAAAAACTTATGAACGGGTCATGTTATTTTATTTTAAATATTTTGGAATGCAAATTGGAAGGGGGCCACTATTTTCACGAAACCGCCCCCGGAAAAGTGGCCCTGTTCGAAACGGGAAAACAGCACACCGTTGCTACGGAGCTTGCTAGCCAATTTTACGCAACCAAGAATTAGCGAAATGGGGGTTTTTTCCCGTGTGTGCAGCTTACGTAGTTTTGAATTCCCGCTGGCTAGTTCTTTTTTTTTTTTCCTACACATTTGTGGCTAGCTGAAAAAAAAAACCTGTACTGTTCATAAAATTGCAACGGTCGAAATGGGTCACAACTGGGCTGGCAGAAAACTTTCTCCAGTTTTGTGTGTAACGTGCGCCCGATTGGCTGACTGGCAAAGGGGAGTTAAAGCAGGGTTAAACTGCCACAAAGTGAAAGGGGCACAGAGTGAAAAACACACAAAGTGAAAGCAGCACAAAGTGAAAGCAGCACAAAGTGAAAGCAGCACACAGTGAAAGCCGCAAATAGTGAAGCTCCACCAAGGAGACGCATTTCTCTAAATTTTCCAATTTCGCCAAAGGAGGACGCCGCAAAGTCGTCAAGCGCGTTCGAAAAAGAAGCGAGCTGAAATACCGCCCGCACTTCTGCATACCGTTTTGTAAATTTGCGTAGACAGGCACAAAGTCGCTGCTTCAGGAAACTGAAGAACTGCACTGTTGCCATGTTGCCATGTTGCGATCTTCCAAGTGGACAAAATTATAACACAACGCTTTTTTTGTCCAAAAGGGGATGCATACCGTTTGGCAGAGCATGTTCGGCAATTCCTTTTGTATTCCGCGCCAATTCGAGATTTTTTTTTCCCCTTTTTTTGTTCATCCCGCTGCACAACGCCCGTAACCATGGGGGCGAATATATGCGTCTTTCAGCGAAAGGTTCTCCCTCCATTTTGAGAAAGCTGCCATTTGTATGCGTCTTCAAACTGTGCACTCCGTTTAGGGGAGCTCCTTATTATTGTCCCCATTTTTTCCAATTTTCTTCCCCTTCACCCCACCGCAGAAATATGATGAAGAGAAAAAGGAATTAGCCCTTGAGAAGGCCCCCAGAAGGGTCACGCGAAAGGAGCAAATAGTGAACGAAATTACGTGCGAAGGGGTCACGAAATGTTACGGGGAGGAAACAAGCCAGCTTGGAAAAACGAAGGAAGAGGGAGACAAAAGCATATTGTCTGTTCCATCCACTAGCACAAACAGCATCTTTGTTGAGTCTGAAGAAGCCACCACTGACATCTCCTCCTTCACCTCATCCTCCATGATACGGAGTAACATAAAGGCAAACATCATACGCGAGACGTACCTTCTACAAAATAGCTATGGCCAAATATCTGATCTTACCAGGCGCTACAGAAGTAGCAAGAGTTCCCCCCCCTTAGGAGAAGCAAACAAAACTACCTTTAAGAAATCTGCATCCTTTGGTGGTACTGTTCCGCACAGCAATGAAAAGTTTCGAGACCTCTCCGAGTTCATTAGGACCAAAAAGGAAGACGCACATGAGGGAAATTATTTAACGAGGGGAAAAAATTACCCATCAGAAAAGTCCCACTCACAACGGAGCGAGCTCTGTTCTATATGGGGTGATGATGATCCACTTTATGGGGGCGTCTCAACAGGGTGAGCAGAGAAAAAGACGTGCACGATTTTGTTTTCCTTCTTTTTTCCTTCCTCCCTAGGGGAGGGAGCGGTCTCCAAGTGGACATAGGAACGATCTGCCTCAACTCAGCCAGCGCGTATCACCACTCACCACCGCTTATCACCGCAGGAAAGAAGATAAGGCGACGACAAAAGAGAAGGAACCCTTTAGACGGATGACAAACGGGAAGGTACCCCTTAGACGGATGACAGACGAAAGAACCTTGACAGATCAAAGGCGCCGTGAGGATAACTCCTCCTCGGTAAAGCCCAAAAAGTTGGGAAAAAGGGGGAAGTCGCTAAACCTTCCATCATGGGATAACAATGCGGATTACAAAGGAGGGCCAGTTCCTCTGACCAAGTGCAACTCGAGTTATTTCAATAACAGGGGAGTTATAATTTACTCATAAAAAAAGAGAAGAAAGGCATGGTGTCCCCTCTGTTTAAAAAAATTGCTAACCCTTCTACGTGATGCTTCCATGTAGAACTTCAACTATATTAACGTTAGGCTTATTGAGATGGGTCTGAGTTGTACGTGCGGTGGGATGCCATACCCTTTAATAGCACTTTTTTTTTCTCTCTTTTTTCTTCAACTGCCTTCTCAACCTGTTGTGTCTCCATCCGGGGGCCACTCCTCTTTGTCTAAAAGTTTTTTCGGTACTCCTTAACTGCGGATAGGGAATGCATTACGGTGTGGGGGTGCGCCCTTGGAAGTTCCATCATGGAGCTGCCCCCTTGGAAGTCCGATCGTGGTAGCGCTCGCCCGGGGAGGAGGGCCGCCTACGCACGAAGGGACAAAACAAAATGACTTACAAATTTTTTGGCCCATACTGGGCGGCAATGTATTCAGATAACTCCTAACCCCAAGGTAGTACTTATTCATCTTAATTTTTTTATTTTTTTTTTTCTGTTCTTGTGTTAACTGCTGGACGTGCTCGCGGAGGTGCCGTTCGATGGGTTGGTCGTCATTGTCAGACATGTCCTCGCGTAGTAAGAACTGGGAAATGGATTCCATGGAAGTGAAGTCAATCTGGGGGATGCTCACTTTACCTTTCTTTTCTTTCCTCGCTTCTTTCGCTTCCTCCCCACTGCTTGTAATCTCCGCTGGTTTGGAGTCATCTCCTGTGCAGGCGAAGTGGCTCAAAAAGAGATCCTCGCATTTTTTTATCTCCCTATATAAGTCTGCTAGTTCCTTTTGGCTGTGCCCCTTGGGGTCTTCTGGGGCCTTTTGAAATTGGGACGCCTGGTCGAAGAAGGCCTCGCTGAAGGAGGCATCACTTAGGGGGGCATCACTTAGGGGGGCATCACTTAGGGGGGTATCACTTAGAGGGGCGTCTTCCGCTGCATTTTCACCCGACGTGATTATTTCCCGTTCCCCTTCACCATCGCCTAACTGCACACTGGGCTGTCTTTCCCCGTTTTCTTGAATTGTTGATTCGTTTGTTTCCTGTTTTTTTGGAATGTCACTGTTCGCACCGCCTTCCTCGTTCTGGAGAGTGCCTCTGCTGTAAGTGGCGTCGTTGTGTGGATGCGTCACCGCCTTTTCCTTCGCTGCGTCTACCTTCATTTCACCTTGGCTCCCCCCAAGAGGATTTTCCACTGCGCAGCTCTCACTAGCGTCCCTTCCCTCGGCGTCTCCCTCCTCCTCATTTGGCAAAATTGACGTGTCACCTCGATCCGCTTCCTCCGCGTCGTCCAATATTTGGATATTCTCTTCCCCACTTTGCATCAGGTAGAGTGGGGAGGTATATGACGCGGAGTGAGGAAATGTACCACGCCGAGGGAGAACCTGATGGGTAAAAAAAGTCTGTGAAGGTTACACTTCCTTCTCACCGTTCTGAAGAGTCTGGAGTGTGGGGGGGGAACGAAACAAGAGGCGCTCGACTCTCACCCTCGTTATGCCTTCTCCCCGTTGCGGTGAAACTTCGTGAATGTAGGAGGCACTACTCCCGTTAGCGGCGATAAAACTTCGGCCATCTCAATGTGCAATTTGCTGATCTCTTGCATGGAGCATCCTACAGTAGGTGAAGCAGCCCCTAGGAAAGTATGCAACGTGTGCATGTTTTTTTTGTGTCGAATCGATTGCGGCACGACGGGGCCAAGCGGCGCGGCACGCCCCGCTCAGAAAGAGAAATGAACACCCAGGGATGAGCAAACTGTAAACTTTGGCTTCCTTTGTTAATTTAACTTGTTCAGTCCCAATCGGTGTATACTTGTATGAAGGCAAATTTGTGTTTTTTTTTTCTGTTCTTTTGTTCTTTTTTTTTTTTGTTTATTTTTTTTTTTCTCCCCTTTGCTTTTTTTCCCTGCTGGATGAGGGCCCCCCGAGAGAGAATGGCTAATCGCTGAGCGACAGAATGACACAGGGAGTGGCGCTTCGTGATTTCACTTCACGTCACTTCGCGTCACTTCACTCCATTCCAGTTCACTCCATTCCAGTTCACTCCTCTCCAATTCACTCCTCTCCAATTCACTCCATTTTTGTGCCCTCCCCACGGGTTTCCTCATGAGCGAAACTGTCGTATGCGCTAGGGCATCCCGCGGTGGAGCTTTTGCAGTTGACACTACGGGAACCACCACGTGCAAGTAGGGCAATCGGCACTTACGTGGTGGCACCCCCCTGTATGTGCCCGTCCTCACGTGTACCTATCCTCACATGTGCCCATCCTCACATGTATATACTGCTCGGCTGCCGCTCCCCCATCGAGCGACATGACAAAAAAGAAGAGGAACATCCTCCCGTTTGCTCCACCAGAAAATCCCTTTCGTGAAGTGCCAAGGAAGCGATTATGATAAAATTTTGTTTTCCTCTGGCCACACTGCTCCTGTACGCTCTAAAGACAACCCATGGGTATAACGTAATAGAGAACAACACCAATTTTCTGTTTAACACTAAAGATGCGCAGGTGGGGGGACATATTTTTCAGGGGAGGAACTTGAGCAAAGCCGGGGGGGGAGAAGCTGAATGGGTAGAGTTGCCTCGAAGCGGTAGCGCCCTGGATAGTGCCGCAGCGTTTTTGAAGAACAGCTGGGCGGAGCAGGACGGTTTGAGCAGCGGTGTGCAAAGTGGCGATGTGCGACGCGGCGGTGTGTACCATTTCGGAAGTGGCGACCGCGGCGAGGAGAGCCCAACCAGCCAAGCTCCCCAGAAAGGTGCCCATCAGGACGCCCAGCGAAACGGGGGAGGGGGCGATGCAGAGGACGACCGATCCAAACTCTTCAATCTTGCCATGGAGCTCAAAGACGGATCAAACAACAGGAAGAAAAACATAAACAAAAGCATAAGCATATTCGAGCAACTTGTCCTCGGGAAGAAAGACAATATAACCTCATCGTCCTACTATGAACTGGGAAAAATACACTTCATTGGGTACCAGAACTATTTTTTTTCCTACAAGAGGAATTTAAAGCTGAGCATTCACTTCCTGGAGAGAGCCAGTCGAATGAAGAACCCAGCCGCTCTCCACTTTCTAGCTTTCATTTACTTTTTCGAGTTTAACGTGGAGGGGGAGAGTAATACCCACAATGGTGCTGATAAGTCTGAGCAGAAAAAGAGCCACTCACATGGGGAGGAAAAGGACGGGGAAAACCCCCCTGGGAAGAAGAAAAAAACACACATGGGGATGAGGAACGCGAAGAGGAAATACCTCTCCAGGGGAAAGACCAATAGCAGCAGCCTCACACGTAGTGACTCCCCAGCGAGCCACAATCAGACGAGGATAAATCCGTTGGTCAGAACTGCAATGGAGTATGAATTGCAGGCATGCGCACTGGACTACACGCCGTCCATTCTAACGATCGCTTATAGGTACCTGTACGGGATTAACCTCAAAAACAGTTGTGAAAAGGCAAAGGACTACTACAAGAGCGTAGCGGAGAGAGTTATGAATTCAGATTATATCAATGTGCCTCTTTCCGAGATGGATGTGTTGAATGTAGAGAATCTGACGATGCAGAGTGAAATCAATAATATGAAGGATAACGAGGAGGACGTTTTGGAGTTTCTAAACGAACAGATAAAAGGGGGAGACGTTATGGCTATGTATGATTTGGGAAAGAAATATAAAGAAGAGCGTAACTTCAGCAAAGCATTTGAGTATATTAGCGAGGCGTCTAAGAAGAACAACGCGCTGGCGCAGAAGGAGCTAGGAATCATTTATCTTTATGGCTATGGCACGGAGAAGGACGTGAGGAAGAGCATCGAGAGCTTCTCCAAGGTGAGCAAGTGGTGGAGCAGTTGGCGGATTGCTTCGTCTATTGTTTCACTGATGAGTGCATCGGGTGGTGGCTTAACCCCACTCCACCTCCTTACCCGCTTTACACGCTTTACCCGCTTTACCCTCTTCACCGATTTATCGCTTCCCTCCTAGGCCGCCGCCGCAGGAGACGTGGAATCCAAGTGCTACCTCGGCTACATATACTATTTCGTGGACGAGCACAAAGATGTGCAGAAAGCGCTGAACTACCTCGTCGAGGCAGCGAAGCATGACTACGGGGAAGCCTTCTTCTTCCTAGCAGAAATCATCCTGGACGTGTCTATCAGAAAGCACCACATCGGGGACCAAGTCTACCACACCATCTTCAAGTTGTATGAGCACGCGGCCGACCTGGGGTATGTGCAGGCCTACTTCCGCGAAGCCCAGCTATACGAAATAGGGAAGGGGGTGCAGGCATCCTGCCTGAATGCGGCCCTGTCGTACAAATTTGTCGCAGAGAGCACCATGTGGACTAACCAAATTAGGGAGGGTAACCGGGAGGGACGCCGATGTTAGAGGGGGTGCGACGCATACGTTGGAGGGGGTGCCCCCCATATATTGGAGAGGATGCGCCCCATATATTAGAGAGGATTCGCCCCATATATTAGAGAGGATTCGCCCCATATATTAGAGAGGATGCGCCCCATATATTAGAGAGGATGCGCCCCATATATTAGAGAGGATGCGCCCCATATATTAGAGAGGATGCGCATATGTTGGAGGGCCTGCCCATTTTCTCGTTTTCACCTCTACCCCCCGCAGGCATGAACTACTACGTGCAGAAGGACTACGTGAAGGCCTTCTACACATACGCCCTGGCCGCGTACGAAGGATACGAAGTCGCACAGAGTAATTTGATTTATATTTATAGAAGGAACCGCTTTACCAGCTTCATCAAGCCAGAGAAGATCATGCAGATACTGCACCTCATGTATAAGCAGGGCAATTACAAAGCCTTGTACGAAATTGGGAAGATATACCATAAGGAGAATAAGGACAGCGTGTCAGTTAGCTACCACAGGTTAGGGCTAAACAAAGGAGACCTGCGTAACCTTGTCCCTCTGTCTGTATACTACGAGAAGAATATGGATCCGGATAGGTATACAAACTTGCTTCACTGTTGTGGAGCTACCCCGAGGAGGGGTTCTTATCTGGCCCCTCCCACTGTGATTTGTCCTCCCCTACTGTGTCTTTCCCCCATTTCACCGCTCCTTCCCCTACTGCGGCTTGCCCTATTTCACCGCTTCCCCCCCGCAGGGCCCTCAAATACCTCAACTACTTCCTGAAGCAGAGGACGAGGGAGAAACCTTCCAGCACCACTAAAGTGGAGAGAATGAGATCCATCCTTGAAAGCTCCTTATTCTACTTTCGTAAGTTTAAGTTACTTTTTAAAAGTTTCTATTCGTCAAGACAGAAAAAAGGGAGTGGCACGTGAGGCACCGATACCTCCCGCGAGGGAATCCATCAAAACGGAACCTACGCAGGGTAGCAATTTTAAGAATAAAAAAAAGAAAACTGAAAACAAATTTTCCATTGGCGCACATGTGGACAGCCAACTTACGAATATTACGTTGTGCCCCTTGGGATAGCGGCCTTGTGTGGGTTCATTCCCTTGGCTAAACACATTCGCCCCATTTGGACACCACCGCGTTGTGTGTACCAATTGGGTGGAAGCGGGGGGGGGCGTAGTCATTTTTTTCCCCCTTTTTTTTTTTCCCTTCCTTTTCCCCTTCTTTTTTATGAACAACTTTGACGTTTGTATTCTCATTTCGCTTTAAAACTGAACATTCAACGCGGCCAAGATGGCCAACCCGCGGTGCACTTTTTTTCTTCTTTTCCATCCTGGCGGTGACCAGTCACTAAGGCGATCTACCAATCCGCCGATCTCCGCTCCCCCCTACTCGTGGTAGTTCTCCTTGGACGTCTCCATCTCCGAGGGGGCATACACATAACTGTTGCTGGAGTAACTGACGAAGTCGTCATCAACTACGTCTACGCCCGTGGATTCCAACGCGTCCCCGCGCGGCTCCTCCGTCTGCATCGCCTTGCCACCCTCCCCCTGCATCGTCTTCCCTTCCTCGACAGTATCACCCGGGGGGATGAGGTCCCTCTTGATCTTCTTCGAAATGTTTAAGATATCATGGTAGGGGAACTTTATTAGAGAGTAAAAGTTGCTCATTTTTTTCTTGTCATAGTAGTTGTACGGGAATTGCGGGTACTCGTAATGGAACAGCTTTGGGTACTCGTCGAAGTGGATTTGGTCGATTTTGCTCAGCGCGGCGCCATCGCGGTTAAGGTCAGCACGGTTAACGCTGCTAAGGTTGTTAACTCCGCTAATACCTCTAACACTGCTGCCCACGTTGATCCGACCAACCAACCACCTGCATTCAATGTCGCCCCTCAAAATGTCGGCTACCTTTTTACTCTGCAACACTGCATCTGGGATGTGTGTGATGTTGGTCTCTTTCTGCTCCTTGGTTAAGAATTCAGCCCATTCGTAGAGAATGGTCTTCATAGGGCCCTTCTTGAGCACAGTTATTTCTTCATTCTTGAAAATTTGAAACCTTTTCAGGAGCAATTTTTGTATTTCCAGAAAGCGCAGGTTGGCCAGCATGCGGAAGTGCGCCTCCGATCGGAACATCGCTTCGGCGAGGGCGGGCGAGGCGAGCGCCACGTGGTGGAGGAACTCCCTGCCGCGCTATGGTGTATATTATGTGTTAAAGATACCCTCCTACGGGGTGACTGCTGATAACTATGGGTCAATTTTAGGAAACTTTCGCCAATTTGGGGCAATTTTCAGCAACTGTATGACAATTATAAAAATACAGAAAAATAAAACTTCTGCCTGTGATGCGTCACCACCGCGGTGCGACTGAAGCTGTCAGGTGGGACAAATTCTCCTGTTAAGACAAATAACTCTCTATCATTTCGAGAAAGAGCCAGGAGAAGACACCACTCAGGTCTATTCCAAAGACGTTCGGGACGTATCTCTGCGGTGGGGGGGACGGGAAAAAAATGGGTGCATACGAATGGGGCATACAAATGGTGCATACAAATGGTGCATACAAATGGTGCATACAAATGGTGCATTCTGTTTTTTATGACTTGTTCATATTTTTTTTTCCATTTTGCCACTTTCTGTGTGTTTTTTTTTTTTTTTTTTCTCATTTTTGGCTAGTTACATGGAAAAACTGGACGTAGCTATTCGTGTAGGTGAAAATGTACGAAAAGGGGTTGAGGTGGGGATTGATTTGGGGCAGCCACTCTAGCAGGCATCTAATGTAAATTATAAATTTGTATATTCTGCAAAAGGGAAGGAAACGTGGGGGATTTGAACATGGCTTTTTCTCTGAGCAGCGCCAGCTATTACACGTATGTGTATGTCTACATGTATGTATATGTATGTATATATGTAAGTCTACACGTATGCACACATATATGTCCTCGCGGAGGTGCACCCCTCCCTACCTTATGAAATGCAAAGCGGACAACCTCAGAGTGTTTATATTATCCTTAAAATACCTGCGGGGGGAAGCGGGAGGGGAATGATGCTGGGAATGCGCCGCGTGCACAAATGGGAGCACGGAAAAGGGGTGTGTTCAAACGAAGGACATTATATTTTTCATGCGTTACTTGATAACCACGGACAGGGCGGGGTTGCTGATTAGCTGCAACTTGAAGGCATCTATTCTTTTAGAGAAATCCTGTCAGGGGGAGGTGGGCATCGGGGAGTGCCATGAGCACACACAGGGGTAGAAGGGAAGAACACACACGGATTGGAGAAGTATATCGATACGTAGGTTACACCGCCACGTGGGGGAAGTACACATGGGAGAATTACGCACGCGGGATGCACACCTCTGTGGCGTTACCTTGATTTGCTTGCTCACAAAAAAGTTCTTTTTGAAGCTCTTTTGGATTTCCTTAATCTTCTTAATGCTGCTGTTGTGCAGATTTAAGATTTTGTACCGGCTATTTTGTGCGCGAAGAATAAACGCTTTAAACTTTAAAATGTCAGAATTCTTGTTAAGTATATTTGCATTTGCTACGCAGAAGAAAAACAACATCAGCACAAATTTGGTTTTCATTTTTTCCTACGGATCGGTCTGGGTGCCAGCATATATATGTGTCTGTAGAGCGATCGGAAAGAGCGGTGGAACGGACTCAGGTCACAGCTGTCATGTGTGAACATAGGAAGGGAAGTAAATAAATACACATGTGGATGGGTCTGTCATGATGAAGACAATTTGCATATTAGCCAATGATTCTTGTGTATACTTTGGTAGGGTAATAATGAGGAAGACCCCATACTGTTCGTTTCAAATTTCTTTTCCTTTCCCTCGTCTGTATAATGCGCACATGGGTGATAGCGACCGTCCTGTTTGTTCCTTTACGCTTCGCAGTTGGTGTGGCGTATTCCCGCTTCCCCCTTTTTAACGTTCAACTTTTTTTTTTCTTTTTTTTTCCTTTCCTCGAAATGGTGTAATCATTTGATCTGAAAATCGACGCCGCGTTGATTCACCCCGAAAAAAAACAAAAAAGCGGAAAAGCTGGAAAACAAAAAAACAGAAGAGCAGGAAAACAAAAAAACAAAGAAGCAAAAAAAACGCTTCGCAGTTAAGGCGGGATGGCAGTTATGCGCAACGCGATGCGGAAAACACACTCCCGGTTTGCGCCATAACGCTATTTTCAGGGGGGGCGTGAAAAGGCGCAAAACAGGTAATTCGAAGGGGAAAAAAAAAAAAAAGAAAAAATTCCTTTCAAGAGATGAACACAGAGGCAGCACCTCCTCTTAGTTGGGTAACATTCGCACAACGGTTTGCATCCATTTCTGCAGGTACAGCCGCTATGTAGTACATATACGCATAATCACACGCTTCAAACGAATAGGTATATGCATTGGCATGGACATTCCAACGATGATATCGCGAAATGCGCACATCATACACCTTCCCCCCGCTCGGCAGCTCCGAGCACGTGACACAAAAAAAAAAAAAAAAAGAAAAAAAAAAAAACATCCACGCACAACAGCTAGGCATATTTTATGAAATGAAAAAATCGCCCCGCCCTCGTGAGAGAAATGTCAAATTGTTTCAAATCCAAATCGCTTAAAACGATGATGCTGATGTATTTTTCTTTTTTCCTTCGCATGAGCTCAATGTGCTTTTCTTTGTAAAATTTTGCCAGTTGCTTAATGTCATACGTTACATGTGTTGCTAATTTTTTCTTCTTTTTCAGCGTTTTTTTGGTACGCTCATCCGTTGAAGATGTCTCTGTGTGATCTGAATCTTCTCCATACGGGTCTACCTCGGGGGAGTGTTTTTTCTTTTGCACCCGTGTCACTGGGTTGTCCCCCTTAGATAGGTTGTGTCCTCCGTTCCCTTCGTCGTCATGTTTACGTTGCGATACCGCTTTCCGCCTGCGTCCGGTGCAGCTATCTACGCTATCGAGGCACAGCAGCAGCGTGGTGAGCAGCCGCCCGTTGTCGTTGGGTTCTCCCCCTGGGCCGTCCCCATCGCGGGCGTCGTCGTGGGCATGATCCCGGCCACCATCGCGACAACCATCGCAGCCTTTCCCGCCCCGCCGCGCCACCACGTCAATCCCGTCAATCACCAGGAAGACACTTCGGGAGGTCCGCTTCGAAATCCGCTCGCATTTTCGAAAAACCTTTAAGATGTTCTCCTCCGTTTCGCTAAAATACAAACCAAACAGGGTGTTCAAATTTACTGCATGCACGTGCAGGTGGTCTATCTTCTTTAAAAAGGAGAGGAACGATTTTCTGTTTAATTTGTCACAATTGTGTATGAACATTTTTGTGTAGTCTTCCAAATGGTACATACTCCGTAGGTTTGTGTTTTCTTCCTTCAGGAGAAAAAGGATGGACCAGATTTGCTGAAGGAAGGGCGTCTTTTGTTGGCCGGCGAGGTGGGGGCGGTCTCGTGGTGCAAAATGGGGGGCATCCACCACGTCACCAGGCGATGAATGGGTCACCACCTCGCTAATCACTGAATCGGGCACCACATCGCCAGCCGCCGAAGCCGCTGTGCCTCCCTCCTCCACCACGTGAAACACCGCGCCCCGAGAGCTCCGCCCCAAGCGCCATATCAACCGAGACACGAACAGGGCGTACTCCCGAACCAGCAGCTGAGGAGACAAAACAAAGCATAGACTCTTTGATCGTTGAGCGTATTTTATCCTTCTCTGTAGGTGGTCTTTAAAAAACTGAAAATCCCACACCATTTGGCTGCAGTCCAGTAGATGGATCTTCCTCATCTCGCACTGGCCATTTGCAAGGCAGACGTAATACTTCAAATTTGCTTCAAATTTTTCCGAGGCGTATTTCAGTGCGGAGAGTACACGGGTATAATTGTTACGTCCGGTGACCGTCGCGGTGTGAGTTGCCCTCTCATTCGTCTTCCCCTCCTTTGGCTCCCTTTCCCCGCAAAGCAAAGCCACAGCGTAGAGCAAATTGTTTCTACTCCGGATTGTCACGCAGTTGGAGTCACGCTGTATAACCAAGTGGCTCTCCGAAATGAACTTTTTTTTTTTTCGAACATTTAAGGAATGGTCATGGTCACCGTCATCCTTATCATCGTCGCAGTGGTCATCGTTATTGTCATCCTTATCATCATCGCAATGGCCATCCTGTATGAGTAATGCTTTCCCCATCTGGGTAAGGAGAAAGATGATGGGACTTTCCTCCTCGTCATTTTTACCCGTAGCGTGCTTCTCCCCGTGAATAGAGTCATCACCACTGATGATGCTGCTTCCTCTTGGGAACCCACTCCGTTCGTCTACACTCTGAACATACTTGCTGTCCTCTGGGCTCTTCTTCCTAAGGAGAAGCACCAAATGGTGTAACAGATGAGTATTATTTCGTTTCTTCATGTAGTGTTTTCACGGGGGGTACATCGGATTGTGTTTCTCTAGTTTGGGCAAGGGGCTGCAAAATGAAAAATTAAAGAAAAAAAGAAAGAAAAAGGAAAAAAAAGGGAAAAAAAGGAAAAAAAAAGAAAATATATATTCCTCCTTCCATGATAGGTAAAGTGGAAATTATTTTCAACTGAGCCATCCTGGTGCTACTCCCTTTTGGGGGCATTCACTCTTTGGGGTGGGGTTCTTCCTCCGTGTAGCCAAAAACGTTGCCTTTTTTTTTTTTTTTTCATTTTTTTCTCGTCGAATTAGGGCGCCACGCTGCTATTCGTAGCCCCACGTGTCGCAATGTATACATAGGTACATACATATATATGCGTTGGATATATTTATTTTTTCTTTTTTTCTATTTTCTTCACCCCTTTGTATAAAGACCTGTGTGGAGTTCGTCGTCCGCGTTCGAGTTGGCCAATCCGATCATCGCCATTTGGTCAGCCATGTCAGCCGTGTCAGCGGTGTAAAGCGGCGCGGGTTCTGCCCCTCTGCCCCAGGGTGGCATCCCACCTCTAACGCCGCTAACCGCGCTGCACAGTTGACGCGGAAATGCCCGCCCCCGGGGTGGTGAGGAACGTCTGCTTTCGGATAAGCATCGTGGGGGCAGCGAACAGCGGCAAGTCGTCCCTTCACAACAGACTGATGAGGAGACTTAGCGCCAACTACAAACCATCGCTGGTTCATCAGGAGCCAAATTACTCGATTGACACTAATGAAAGTCCATTCCGAGTGGAAAATACAAAATGTGTAATCGCGGACACACTGGGGATGAACGAACAAATGATGAGGAGGATGCAACTGTTAAAGCACAGTAAGTACGAAGGACATGTCCAGTGTAACAACCTCATCAGTCAATATCTTCACGGCATCCGAAGCAGCCACTTGATTTTTTTCTGCGTGAAATGCTCCCAAGTTCGAGAGAGTGACATCTTAGCGTATCAGATTGTGCGGGACATTTTCACGCAGAGCGAAAATCTGATTACTGTGCTGGTGGACGAGAGTATCCTACGGAATGGCGGGGGTGGGGTGGAGGATGACGTGGGAACAAGCCAGGGGAGGTACAATTTTTTACACGCCTTTGAGTACTTCAGCAATGTCGTTTTTTTTCCAAATGGGTTGGTCTGGCAAGACCAAGGAGAGGATTTGGTGGACCTCATACGGAGGAAGGTCAGAGAGGAAGTGAGTCGACAACTGGATGAGGGGGATACCCACGCGGGGGTGGATCATAAGGAAGCCCCCATAGACGAAGACGCTACAGTGGAACACCCCCCAGGGGACCCTACGAATAACTACACAAACGATGAAGTACGCGACCTGGTGGACGAAAGCCTCCGCATCTTCCGGCCCAAGCTCAGCGAAGAAACGAGGAATTATTTTTATAAATATGTGGACCTCAGGAAAAAGGAGAAATCGGATGAGCGGCTGTTTAACGATTTTCTCAGCGAAAGGGTTTTAGGGAAGTCGCTCAAGAGGCTGACGAGGGGGGAGCTGCTCGCGCGGGGGGGGGAAGCGGGGTCAGAAGAGGAAGAAGCGGCCGTCAACACCACTTCCAGCACCCCTGCCAACACCCCTGCCAACACCGCTTCGAACAACGCTGTCCATGGAGGCGCCCCGCTGAGAGACTACTTCGACAAGATGCAGGGCGACTTCGAGCGGAAAAGGACAGTCGCCGCGAAGGTGAAGAACAAGCGAATGAGGCTTTTGCGGGCCATCGTGGGCGGACAGGGGGGGGTCAACCCCTACGAATTGTTGAAGCTCACTGGCGCGGGGGAAGCCACCCCTGTTGGGGAAGTCACTGTTGGGGAAGTCACTGTTGGGGAAGTCGCTGTTGGGGAAGTCACTGATGTTGAAGCTGCTAACCACATTGGAGCCGCTAACCACGTTGAAGCCGCTACCCCTAAGGGAGGTGCCACCCCTGAGGAAGCCCACACCCACCTGCAGGTCTGCTTCCTCGGAGAAAGGAACTCCGGGAAAACGACGCTGATAGAGGCCATCCTGAGAAGGCCCATCGTGCGCGACCAGGACGTGATGGAGCTCTTCGGGAGGAAAAAATACATCAACAAAGACTTGATCATACAACACAAAAATGTGCAAATAACAGTTGCAGACACGTGCAGCTTGACGAAGCAACACAGGTTCAAAGGAGAGGATACCTACCACGATGAGGAGAAACAAGTATTCACCAATGTGGAGAGGAGCGACCTGTGTGTTTACGTAAAGGAAGCCAAAGAAAACACCATAAGCGTAAGTAAGGAGGACAAAAAAATGATGTTTTACCTACTGAGGAAGAAGAAGAATATTATCGTTGTAGTGACTAAAATAGATACTATCTTGACCAAATTTGAGGAGAAAAAGAATGAATTCCTATCGTCTTTCTCCTCTTTCTTCAATGACATCCCTGTGGTGTTCCTAAATCCAAACAATCAAATGCACGTGCAGACATTACTTAACCGGATGGTTCATGTACACAAGATGAGCCACATACGGATCCCCACTTCCACCTTAAATCTCTTTTTAATTAGATTCCTTCAGTTGTTTCCTGTCCCTTGGGTGAGGAAAAAGAAATGTCACTTCAAGTACATCAGGCAAGTCAATACCAATCCAGTTACCTTCCTCGTCTTCACTAACCTGTATCAAAACATCCCGAATAACTATCTGTCTTTTTTTAAAAAAAAACTAAAGGATGAGTTTCATCTGAGAAGTGTTAATATTCAGTTCATATTTCGCACTACTTGCGATAATGCCAACGCCAGGCGGAGTCGGTTCGTGCGTGCCGGGGGGAAGGCCACGTAGAAGTGCAGAAAAGAAGAAAAAAAAAAAAAAGGAGTAACTTAACTACGTAAAGGCATAGCTTTGGGATTTCGCCTGAAGGCTGCTTTTCTTCATGACTCATCGGGGGGGTGTTTCTTTTCTTTTGTTTGCTTTTTTTTTCTTTTTTTTTTTTTTTTCTCCACCCATAAACCACCAACAACCGTTAAAACCAAAACAAAGGGAACGTAAACGTTTCGCCTCCACAAAGGTAGACTTTTTTGAGAAGACGGCTTTCACCTTTCACTCCTCTGCACAGTTTTCGTCCGACGCGCCTGCGCCGCTGTCGTGCCCACTAGGGGGACCTGCTGCGAGTTTCTCCGCGGCGTCTGCGGATGTGCTTTCCTCGCCGTCCGCAGATGTGCCTTTCTCGACGTCCGCAGATGTGCCTTTCTCGACGTCCGCAGATGTGCCTTTCTCGACGTCCGCAG
>NW_008481852.1:71369-118584 GCF_000524495.1 Plasmodium inui San Antonio 1 | reverse complement strand
CAGATGTGCCTTTCTCGACGTCCGCAGATGTGCCTTTCTCGACGTCCGCAGATGTGCCTTTCTCGACGTCCGCAGATGTGCCTTTCTCGACGTTCCCAGATGTGCCTTCCTCGACGTTCCCAGATGGGCCTTCCTCGGCTTGGTTCCCTTCGTTCGCATCGGAACATTCCCCCGTCTCCTCACCCTGGACGGACTCTAAAGCGGCACTGCACTCGACACTTTGAGATTTCGGCTCCTCCACAGATGGTTCTCCCCCCGCAGGTAGTTCTCCCCCAGCAGGTAGTTCTCCTCCTGCAGATGCTTCTTCCTTCACAGTTGCTTCTTCCTTCACAGTTGCTTCTTCCTTCACAGTTGCTTCTTCCTTCACAGCTGCTTCTTCCTCCACATGTGCTTCTTCCTCCACATGTGCTTCTTCCTTCACAGCTGCTTCTTCCTTCACAGCTGCTTCTTCCTTCACAGCTGCTTCTTCCTCCAGAGGTGCTTCTTCCTCCACATGTGCTTCTTCCTCCACATGTGCTTCTTCCTCCACATGTGCTTCTTCCTTCACAGCTGCTTCTTCCTCCGTGACTGCTTCGTCTTTATTTCCATCTGCTTCCACTTCCTGTACCGCTTCCACCGCTTTGTATTTCTCCACCACCCCCTCCACTTCACTGCGCATGCCCTCGTCTAGCGTGACTCTCCATTTTCTTAAGTCCTTCGTGTAGGCGCTTTCAAGAGGGGGGTTGTCATCTATTCCCTTTTCAGGCGGCTCCTCTGTGGCATGGTTGGCCGTCTCTTCTGTTTTCCATTTGGTCGTTTCCTCTGTCTTCTCTTCAGCGGTCTCCTGTGATTTCTCTTCAGCGGTCTCCTCTGTCTTCTCTTCAGCGGTCTCCTCTGTCTTCTCTTCAGCGGTCTCCTCTTTCTTCTCTTCAGTCGTCACCTCTGTCTTCTCTTCAGTCGTCACCTCTGTCTTCTCTTCAATCGTCACCTCTGTCTTCTCTTCAGTCGTCACCTCTGTCTTCTCTTCAATCGTCACCTCTGTGGCATGTTCTTCCCCGTTTGCTTCCCCCTCTGCTGCCTCCTCCTCGCCCTTCTCCACGGAGTGCGGCTTCGTATCATTGGCGAGTCCACCGTTGGTCGCGTGGCTCTGGTTGATAGTAGCAGTCTTGGAGATGGTCCCCTGGTTGGAGGAGTTGCCTGGTGGGGGTGAAGAGAAAATCATTTGAGCTGAAGTGATGATTCAGGGTGGAAGGAGGACAAAGGTTTATGCACCCAAGAGGGAATGGAAGAGCCACTAGGAAATGCACCACTAAACGGTTCCTTCTAGGTGGCTCCCTTCTATGTCACTCCCTTCTAACCTGGCCGAGCTGCACCCAGGACGATCCCCGCCTGAGTGTTGTTCTTTTTAAGCTTCTCCTTGATCTTCTTAAATATGAGGACAGCCTGGGCTTCGTTAATTTTGGACTTATACAGCAGATCATTTTTTATCAATAGAAATGAGTTTTTTTTTTTCTTAAAGTTTGAGATGCTTTTATTGTTATTTATGTTTGTATCTGCTTTGTCATCGTCTGTGTGTGTGGATGGATCTGCATTTTTTACATGCACTTCATCCTTGAAGTATTTTTTTAAATAAAAATCACATGTCTTCTCGACACTCTCCATCATGACTCGGTGCTTGATTCTCATGGGTTTGTCGGGAATCTGGTTTCCACTTGGCTTCCCATTTCGGGTTCGTTTCTTTGCTCTGTCTGCGCTCTCTTCCTCCTGGTGGGTGAGGTTCTTCGCGATTTCTTCGTATGTCCCGAGGTTCTGCCGGGGGTGGAGGAAGGGAGTGAAAAAAAGCGGTGGGAAGAAAAGGAGAGAGAAGAAAAGGGGAGAGAAGAAAAAGGGAGAGAACAAAAGGGGGAAGAAAGCTTCGTTGTGGGAAGAAGAACCAGCACACCTCTCACAAAACTACCGGCACAGCTGCCGCCAGCTCTGCCTCCTCCACTCACGCTGAGCAACTCGTGGTGCTTCTCCTTATTGCAGGAAAACTTTTTTATTTTTTTATTTTTTAAATTTAACGCGATAACGGTTAGGTTGGCTTCTTCGTCGACTTTCAGTTCTTTCGGGGGTGGAGAAGGAGGAGCAAATCAGAAAAATGGGAGGTGAGAGACAAGACAGAGTAGTGAGTGCGGGGAAGGTCATCGGGGGGAACCTCCCATTTACATGCCTCATTTGAGGTGAACTGCTCCATCCCGTTAATGTTTCCCTTGGGGAACAATCTTACCTGTGTAGAACTTGCAGCTCTTCTGGCTGTCGTCGATGTAGCCTTTATAGAGGACTTTCACTTTGGGCTGCCGAGGGGGCAAGTCAAGCGGTCAGGTGATGAAGCGGTGGTGTGGGGCGGCCATGTGAAGCGGCCATGTGAAGCGGCCATGTGAAGCGGCCATTTCGGGGGAAGCCACCTCGATTGCCATCCCGATTGCCACCTCTGACCAGCGAAGATGACACGTACTTTCATAACCGCGGAGGGAGGCACATTAGCATGGTTGATTTTTATCTCCTTTTTCACTTTAGCTTTCTTAATGTTGTCGAAGAGAAAGTTCTTCCTATTCATGTTGACTTCTAACTGAATGGCCGTTTGCTTCGACTGTTCCGCCGCCCTCTTGTCTCGTCGGGTGATGCCCTCCAGTTTTTTCTTCAAGATTCTGCCATTTGGGGGGAGAAGCGTGGAAGTGCGGAAGCCGTGTGGGTAAACGTACGCAGGTAAGTAAAGTAGACATGCATGTGGAGAGGCCGAAGTGAGGGAAAAAAAAAAAAGAAAAAAAAAACACGTGGAGATATCATTGTGCATAGAATGGCGCAATTCCCCTTCCCAACACAGGTGTGTACAGTTACTTATTATTCCTCTCTATTTCCTCGTTCCTCATTTTGGCGTGGTAAAGCTTCTTCCTATTGTTCAGGCTCCGTTTCGTTCGGTCGAACTGAATCGTCGGTTTTACATTTTTTAATTTCTGTTCCTCGATTTTCCTGCAATACTCCTTCACCCGCTCCTCCACAATTTTGTTCGTTATGATGTTAAGATTGTTCTTCATTTTGTGCCGCGACGGTGGTAGATCGGTTGAGGTGCAAACGTTGAAGTGTTCCTCGGGGGAGAGCGATTAAGCTGTTACGCGGCGGCTGATTTATGTGTTCGGCCGGCACAGCTCCCCAGACGCCCTCGCCGCAAACAATCGCAACCGCTGGACGGGTCGGTCGGCGCCCTGCCATGGAGACTACTCACGGGGGCGGTGAGACGACACGGCTCCGAACCAGCGAAGGGACTGGCCGGAAACGCGCGTCCTCGCAGAGACAAAGAAGCGAAATGGGAAGAAGCAAAAAAGGAAGAAGCAAAAAAGGAAGAAGCGAAAAAAAGGGCAAAAAAGGGGCAAAAAAAGAACACAAAAATTGACACAAAAATGACACAAAAATGAATAGGGCACGCCGCTAAAGCCAAGATACTGAAGGCCCAAAAGACGGATACCTTGTCTATCTCGCCATCACGCTATATCGCTATCTCCCTATCTTGCTGTCTGGCCCATCCGGAAGGTAAAAGACTCCTAGGCCAAAATTAGAAAATCAATTCGTCCGCACTTCTGATGTTGATTTCGAGGCCTGTCCAACAAAAAAAAAAAAAAAAGAGGGCCATCATTTTGGTAAGTAAAAATGTACGTCAAGAAACGCTTTGCACAGTGGAGAAAAAAAAAAAAAAAAAAAAAAACGCATAATGAAGCCCCGCCGAAATGCTGCTATTGACAGGCTTCGCAGTAGCAGGGGTGGTCTCTCCGTGTGGCTGGATTTACCCTTCATAAAGTCGAATCTATCTTTGTAGTTATTCCTTTAAAAAAAAAAAAAAGGACAAAAAAGACAAAATTGTATTGGTGCGCACTGATTAACTTTTCACACGTAACCGTACGCCTTTCGATGGGATTCACATGCAGAGGCCGATTTGCGCCGATTAGCCCGTACCAGAATATCTTCTCGTGGGCTTGAGCTTGGATGATTAGGAATCCGAGGCGCAGCCCCTGCGAGTTTGCGAAATGTGGAATGACGTGGGATGACGTGGCACGATGACACAGGGGATACTCACGAAAGAGGCATAGCTCTCTTTACACACATGTGCAGCAACAGAGAAGGGGGTGGAAAGAACTTCATCAGCGTGAAGGAAACTTTCTTCGCAAACCCGCAGACTCTCCCTCTACACCGCTACACATCTACGCTTTTATTCTACCCTGCGTGGTGAGCCTTCCCCTCCTCGCACCTGAATCTCCTCCGGCTTGCAAAAGTCCATGGAAAACGTGTCGAACTGGATCCTATCCATGGGGGTGACAACTATGGGGTGCCCCCTCGTGTGAATGAACCTGTGAAGAGGTGAAAGGGTGAAGAGGTGAATCAAGGGCGGAACGGGAGGAACGGGAGCAAGGCGACGGACGACAGATGGAAAAGTTGGCTCGAAGGATCACTACACAGGTGTGAGATCAATACTTAAGAAGAAGCATCACTCTGCTCAATTTCCAGTCGCCTCTGAGGAGTCTTACCAGGCCAGGCCAAGGTACAGCTTCCTCCAGGTGAAATTCACGTACTTGTGTTCATATTCCTCTGACTTAAAATCAAAGAGGAGGTAATCCAAAATTTTTCTCCTAATGAAGTGGAACTTCGCATCGATATCTCCCATCCTTATTTGATCGATGTACATGCCTTGGGGAGGAAAGGAGGTGCGCGCGTACAGTCAGTCGGTGTGGCTACGATGGGTGTGGCTACGATCGATTAGGCTACCATCCATGCTGACTCGTCTCTCTTCAGGGATGATTCCTATTTCGTCTTCTTTTTCACTCCTTTGTCTTCTTTTCGTCAACTGTAGTGTCCCATCTCTTCTCCCCCTCGGACTTACCCAAGGGCATGCCGTGCCACTCGCTCGGCCACGTGTCTTCACCTGTGGAAGTGCAGGAAGGAACGGGCGGTGGGAAAAAATGGAGCTAGGCAAACGCGAGGTGGAAAATGCGAGACGGCAAATGCGTAGCGGCATACATGTCACGACAAACGCGCGATGGAGGCACCCACTCGGAACGACGAACGACGGATCCACAAGATTAAAATCGACGACGTCCAACTTCTTCTCTCCTTGGTCCGTCTTGAACCTCTCGTACCTCTCCCTGTTCAAGTCGAAGTATAGATCCTGTGGAGGGGGAAGGATGGGGAAAGAATGGGATAGAAAGAGGAAGGAAGGGGAAAGGAAGGGGAAAGGAAGGGGAAAGGAAGGGGAAAGGAAGGGAAGTCCACTGGGAAGCCATTTCATTTTGTGCCCGGGGGGGCCACTTCCATTCTACCGTCTCCGATTCCCCCATGACGCTCTTCTATGGTCTTACGTTGAAATAGACAAGGGCTTCTACGAAGTCGGCGAAGGACCTGCGATCGGGCGGAAGGGCATGCGCGTGAAAGGAGGAAAAAAGAAAGAGAAACGGAATGCATCGAACGGCAGCGAACTGCATCGAACGGCAGCGAACCGCATCGAACCGCATCGAACCGCATCGAACCGCATCAAACCAGCGGGGACGCACCATTTGTCGAAATCGTACGCGTGGGCTCCTTCCGTCTCCTTCCGTGTGTACAGAAGGAATTTTTTTTCTTTCGGATTCGGCTCTGAAGAAAAGGGACGGGATATGGGAGGAGGAATAATATGCGTTAAGGGGGGTCGGGGGGTAGTCAAGTGGGTAGAGCGCCAACCGATCGGTTGAGCTGATGACCTAATCAAGAGTACCGTTCGAAAGGGAAGGTCTCCCGTTGACAAAATAATCATACTCAGCCCCGTGCGTCCTCTTATACTTCATGATAAAGGAGATATAATCGTCCACGTCCTTGTCATTCTGATTGTTGTAAATATGATCGTAGTAGTAATCATAGTTGGAGGTGAATGTCTGGTCCTTCTTTAGATTTTCGACAATCTGTTTTAGGATGCCCTTTTTCCTTGTGGCTTTGTTTGAGTAATTAGGGAGGACGTTCTGTTGAGGGAGAATTTCGCGGCAGGTGGGGAAGCGGTTCACCCGTTCAGACGCTCATCGGTTCAGCGACTATGCACGGAAGTAGTGGTGAGGGATCGGTCGATTCGCAGACATCCACTTGTTAATGTCCATGGGCAGGTGAAGGTAGACTCTCCTTCGGGGTACACACACTCTGCTTCCTCTTCTGCCTTTTTTTTTCTTGCGACTCACCTGTTCAGCTATTTTGGGAACAAACTTGTACGACGCGAGGAAGTCCTTCACGTCTTCGCCCCCTTTGTCTGGATAGAGGTGAAGTGAGAGGGGAAAGAGCGGTAACATGAGAGCGATAACGTCAGAGCGATAACGTCAGAGCGATAACGTGAGAGCGGTGATGTGAAGGCGTAGACGGAGCGGATGCACGTCTTCTGGTGAGATTCATTCCTCATGTCCCCTCAAAAAAATACGTCGCTTGCCCGAGGACATACCCTTTGGCTTCTTAATGTACAGAGAGAAGAGCTCCTTCCTGACTTCTTGCCGCTCGTCATAGTCGTAGTGCACGTTTTCCTCCGCTGCAGAGTTGTGTTTGTGTTTGGGCGTGTATTTTTGCGTCTATTTTCGCGTCTATTTTTGCGTGTATTTGTGGGTGAGGTTAAAAGAAGGGGGGATGTAGCGAAGGAGGACATAATGGGGGGGGTAAACTTCGCCTACAGAGAGGGGCATAACTGATGGAGCTTCCACTTTCTGCTCACGATTTAATCTCTTGGCGTGGGGGCTGCTTCTCCCAGAGATACGGACGCATGCCTTTCTGTGTAAATCTTACTAGACAAATTGGACATGGTTGTTATTTCCGCATCGTCTTTTTCGAATTCCTGCATTTCGGATGGGCCTGCGGAAGGGGGAAGTAGCCATGAATGGTAAATTACGTGTGGTAAGTGAGTCCACCTCGCCGCACCGATGTGACGGTATCCGTGTCACCGCATTGAAGTGATCGCATCCACACCACCGCTCACAACCGCCGCTCACAACCGCCGCTCACAACCGCCGCTCACTAAATATGGTATCCAGAGGAAAGTTCATTTTCTTGAGAACAAAGTAAATATACTTCTTCTTCTTTTCGCTCTTCTCATTTTTAATGTCCTGCAGCTTCTTCCACAACTTGAAGTTTTTTAAGTCTAATGAGGGGAGGCACGGTGTGAGGGGAGATGTGCACAAAAAGGTTGATACAAACAGGTGGGCATAGAAGCGCACCTGGAGGCAAACGAACCTGTCCTGTTAGACTCTCCCTTTTATGTGAACTCACCTTCATTCTCCTGGGACTTCAGGACGTAGTTCTCCGGGACATCCATGCTGTTGTGTTGTTTCTTTGGCGATAAAATGGGGTGCGAACATGTGGTGGGAGGAGCTCCGTCTCGGCGGAGCTGCATTTCAGCGAAGGGACGAGACTATGCAACATGCTCAGTCCATACGCGAAACACAGCGGAGTGAAAAGGCTTGCCCCTACTTGGAACTCCATCAGAGCTAAGACGACCAAGTTGATCGTGGAGATGTCTTTCTGGGTGACGACTATAGGGGGGGGAGATACACTTAATTAGAAGAAAAAAAAGAAAAAAAAACAAAAGGGAAGTAGCGTGCCTTCTCGTGGGGGGCATAATGACGCTCTCCAAGTATGCACCCCCAACAGGAACTGAACACAACATCGTCGAGACAACCTCGTCGAGACAACCTCGCCGAAACAGTATCGTCCACACAACATTCACAAAAAAAAACCATTGAAATGACAATAATAAAGGTGGAGGTCCCCCTCGTTGTGGTTCCATCCTTCTCTCCCTTTTTTAGCAGTTCTTTCATATCTTACCATCTTCAAAAATTATGGTTTTCTTCCTGGCCCCAATTCTTCTTTTCCTGCTCGATACAACATACTTGGCATTGCCGCTGTTGTGTGTAATGTAGGAAGGAACGGATGCGGACACTTTGGCCTCTGCTGTCGGTATGTTACTCAGGGTGACACACAACAACGTGAGGGGAAAGATGTTGCGCATTATTTGGCTGAGAAGTGGGGGGTGGAGGGAAGCGACACACCTGCTAGGGGAGTGACAACTAAGGGATGCTCGCCAACGGGTGGCTCTTAACCCCAACCACGAGACGAAAAAGCATCTGGGTCACTGCGCCAGGGGAGCAGGAAAGATACACTTATGGACGTACGAGGTACACGAGCCAAGTGCACAGTGATGGAGAAGCACAAATAAAAAAAGGGGGGGGCACTTGGATCATGTTTTTTTTTTTTTTTTAACGCAGAAAAATTTCTCACACTGTTGCTCGGCACTCTCTTCAGCCGCTTTGTGATGATCAAAGGGGCCTACGCACTCGTTTGGATTGTAACGCTGGTGAAATGATAGGTGCCGATCTGGAAATGGGAAGAGAGGATACCTTTTTATTTTTATCATTTTTATTATTTCCTCTATTTTATTTATTTATTTTTTATCCCCCTAGCTGATCACCTCCCCTTCATTCTGCAAGCAAACCTGTTAGTGACTGCTCCGCGTGTTCTTGTCACGGTGAGGGGTGTGTATCACGCGCGTCGACGATTCGTGGGATCGTAGTTCTGTCGTGGTTGCTTTGTTGTGGTTGCTTTGTTGCGACTGCTTTGTCGTGGCTGCTTTGTCGTGGCTGCTTTGTCGTGGCTGCTTTGTCGTGGCTGCTTTGTCGTGGCTGCTTTTCCTTGCTCCCCTTTTCACCCGCTGCCAACACGCCGACATGACCTACCACCATGTTGTGACTTATAATGCATTTAACCAAGCTGCTTATTTTTTTCTGGAGCTCCTTCACCCATGGCAGAATCGGCTGTGTGTGTCGTCTCATGGGGGACTGTCGTTTGTTTTTGAGTCCATCGGGGAGCAGCGCGTCGTCGCTTTGCGGGAATAGAGCGAAGAGGGGGCGTTCATCAAGGGGTAGCCACTGGATTGGTGACCAATCGAGAGGTGGACCCTCCAAGAGGAGACTAAACCGAGTGACAACTCCGACGTTGGGTGGTGTTCCCTTGAAAAGAAGTCCAAACGAGCTTTACCTCTTCAGAGGGCTCAGAAACGCCTTCAGTTTTTTTAACTGGTTTGGGAGCGCCGAGGATGAGGTGAGGGCCGCGAGGGGGAGACACTCACGCAAGCACCAACCAGAGGGAACTTCATAACTGTAAACTGTAGACCCTAAACCGGATGGAACCTCTCAACTCTAACCGTAACCCTAAACTGAAACATACTTCCCCCCCTCCTTTTTGAAGAAATTCTGCGAAGACATCATCGCTCACCTCGGCGACATAACAAAGATGAAGCAGCTCACACGGAGTCACACGAACAGGGATATGATGGAAGGAGAAACAATGAAAAAGATTTTTCGCCACATCCTAACGTCTTCCATCAGTTACAGAGTCTTAAATTGTGTGTCCTACCTGATTAGTCGTTACAAAGTGGGTCGATCGAAGGTAAGGTTTGGAGCAGCGTCTAGGTGGGCCTCACATGCCGTACCGACAGCATAAACCTCATCGGCTTCGTCTGCCACACCTGCACCACCTGCTTCATCCTCCACTTCTTCTGCTTCCCACACACACACAGCTGTGCACCCTGCTGAACGAATTAAGCGACGAAGTGAAGGAAATGAAGGACGCAGAAAACTTCCTGGCGCTGCACATTTTCTTCTTGGAGGACGAGAGCGTTGCGGTAGCCATTTAAGAGGAGAGTAGCCATATCCGTTTAAGAGAACCGTTTCGGAGCAGGCATGGCTCAGTGGCAGATGCACGTATGACTACACCCAATTTCAGATGTGCCTGCCTGTCTTTCTCTTCCCTCCCCCCTTCTGCAGCTCTTCTCCATGATGCACATAATGGACTTTTTCAGGAGTAAACGGAGACTGATGGAAGCTCAGGACGTCATTCGGAGTTAGTGGGAAGGAGATGACACGAATGTGCCGTGGCGGTTGCATTAGGGTGACTCCATCAGAGTGGCTGTGAGTATGCGATTGTGTATGCCCCTCCCTTATGTGTGCTTTTCGTCTGTTTACCCCCGTTTCAACGTTACACGTGTCGATGTACGTGGCATGTACGTGGCCTGGTCGCAGGAGGGAGTCCCCCTTCGCGATGTGTACGCAGCGAAGTGGAAAGAAAAGGATGCCAATCTGCTCAGCCACCCTCCCCATACGCATCTTCGCAGATGAGGAGGTAAAAACAACTGTATATCACAAACTAACCAATGTCTTCCTCCCCTCCCCCCCCCAAACAGAAAAGATTTACGATCAGTGTGTTAATGACCTCATCAGAAAAAAAATCACAAAGTACAAACTATTTTGCCAACGGAAGGGAATCCCATTCCTCTTGGGGGATGCCTTAGATAAGATTCGTTTGAGTGAGAAGGAGGAAGATGTTTACTTCAGTTATGACCACAAGGAGATGTTAAGGGTGTTTATCAGGAAGATCTCCATGGAGAAGGGGAAAGGACTAGGTGACACAGAAATGGAAGGAAGCTTCGGAGAAGGAGGAGACCATGTGGGAGAGATGGATAGCTTACGAAACATGGGCTACCCCAGCACTCACCACACTACTGAGTACGCTGCGGGGCATACCGGTCACCACATCGCTGACGAGACTGCTAACCACACCGCCGACCATGTGGCGGACGCGTGCGCCCAGGCGGAGGAAAACGAAAACCTGATGGAACTAAAAAAGACGTACCAAGAGATTCAGTCCTTTAACGAATCCATAATAAAGCACATCGAGTCGAAACAGCGTCTCTTCTACTTTGACGAAAACGAATTCGAATTTAGGAAGCACAAGGGGAAGTGGCAAGATGGGAAACACGGAGAGGAGGGGCAACACGGGCAAGATGAGCAAGATTGGCAGGACGGAGAAGAATTGGAGGAGGAAGAGGAAGACATGGAGTCCATCCAGAAAAGGATAGACAGCTACATACACGAGTATACAAAGAGCAAGAACATGTCGATGGAGCAGTTCACGAATGAGTTTGTTGAGCAGGCAGACTTGAATTTCAAGGCCTTCCTCAAGGGATTGCGATTGGGGGAAGGCGACGTAACTGCTCACGACGCGAGCCTGGAGGGGGGAAGCGAAGGAGATCTAGCTGCTCACGACGCGAGCATCGATGGGGGGACTGCACCAGGCCTAATTGCTTCCACCGCAACGGCAGGGGCGCCCCGTCAGAAGGACCAACTAACCACCTTCAAACTTAAGAAGCTGAACGAAGGAGACACAGACGACTCCGGGTTCCAATTAACAGACGACATCCTCTACGAACGAATCAGAATGAAAATGCTGTACTTACTCCAAAAAGTCGAATATCTTAAATTTAAATACCAACATGAGATTATTAATGAGAGATACCCCATCGAGAAAAATGAGAAAACGGTTTTGGACGTCCTCAAGTACGGCTATAAGATTGTCGTTTCTCCTGACGTGGATAATTCTATTTTTCATCAGAATCGACATGTGCACGGGGATCTCTCCTCGAATGTGTTTGCCAACGGGGTGAAGGGCGACCTGCAGGAGGGGGCAGTGGGAGACGCGCACGAGGAGTGTGCGGCCCTCCGGAGTAGAAGTAAGGCACAGCGGGGGAGTGGTAAAGTGAGGTTGAAGTTGGTTTCGAACCTCTTTCCCGAACCGCTTCTCGAACTAGTCGGCAACCCTGTCTTCGGACTTACCCCCCGCACAGAGCAGTACAGAATAACCCTGTGATGGTGAATGCACTCTGTCCAGTGCCACATTCAAATTCTCATGGAACTTTTTTTTTTCTTTTTTTTTTTTCTTCTTTTCCTTCACTATCCCCCACTTTGCAGAGCATATTTACGACTTCAAATGCCGCAAATGCGACTATCACATTTTCAGCACAGGTAGGATAGAACGTAAAGGGCGGGAGGCGGAGTGCCTTCATCTGTTGAGCAGCCGCCCACCGAAGGGTTCGCGGCACCCCGTGTACTAACGCACAAACGGGCATTTATTTTATTTATTTTTTTTTTTTTTTTATTTTTTTTTATTTATTTTTTTTTCCTCTTCTTAATTGCCTTACCCGTTAGGCGAAAATCAGCTTGCAGAAGAGATAGCGACGTGTCCGCAGTGCCACGCGCGCAGTTGAGCGAGTCGTTTTAGGGAATCGCTTGCTCTCACGCACCGTACAGCGAGCGCATATTTGTGTACAGCTTCACGAAGTAGAGAGACAAGCCGGGGTCGGAGAAAATGCCAAAGTAGCGCACGCAAGAAAAGGTATTATACTGGTACATAAGAAAAAAAGCAACGTACGAGTAGACACAAAAAAAATAAAGCAAGGAGAAGCAGGAAAACCAATTGTCGTAAGCGAGGTATGCAACATTGATTACCCAGTGAGATGCACACCTCTTGGACAGAATGATGAAATTCAATTTGTGGAATACACAACAGAGGGAGCAGTACTTACTGAAGTGATTCTTATTGTATATATAGGTGAATGTATTTAGGCACTTTTGTATTCGGTGTGTGTATAGAAGGAGGAGCAGGTGGATGTCGTTTGTGTAGTAGAAGGAAGGCGAGGAGGAGTGTTCTCCTGAGGGGGATGATTGTTCCCAGGAGGGGTATTCTCCTGAGTGGTGTTCTCCCCTTTGTGAGGATGAGGACGACTCACCCAAACGACGCAAGTAGCGACCAACTCCGTTTTTAAAAAAGAGACTGTCATACTCGTTGAGGTAATTATACTGGTAGAAGACGCAGGTGTTGTAAAGAGATAAAATGCGATGGGCCTGATTTCTCGCATCAACAGCGGAAGCAAAGGAGAGGATGCCATTCAAATTGGTAACCATGTTGGAGTAAATATCGTGGAACCGTCCCATGTCTATTTCCTTCTGTGTGTTTTCTCTCAAATGGTCTCTTATCCGTTTCACATTTTTTTCGTGGACTTTTTTGTAATACTTATTCTTTATAGCTTCATCCAAATTGATAACGTAATAGTTAATCAGTTTCTTCAATTTGAAAATCTTTCTGTGCATGTATATTTTGGCTTTTTTGGAGTGCCCTCTGAGTTTACTTTTTGCCGCGGCTAGGCTGGACTGCTCGGCATGGAGCTTCTCGTCTGTGCTGTGCCATGAGGGAACTTTCTTTAGCCGCGTGTTGAGCGGTGTGTTCGGCGGTGTGTGCAGCGGCATATCATCCTGCCGCTTACCCCGTTGCCCATTCCCGCCGCCCTTGCCGTACGGGCGAAAGAAGATGCGGAGCCCCCGTTTCTCCTCTCCATGCCGGAAGCGCTTGAGTAAGTGCACCTTCAAATTCTCAATCGCATCCGATGTGCTCAGGTAAAAGATTTTATTCCCCTTCTCAAACTTCGCCTTCTCCTCCAGCATTAATAGGTTTTTTTTTATGCTGACCATTTTGATGCAGCATTCCAGGAGAAGGCGTAGGTACAGCACGAGGTAGAGGTCATTTAGTATTTTCATTTTCTCGTCCATTTCGCTCCGATATGGTGTGCAATTGTGTGGATGCATCTGTAGCGTGTCTTCCTGCTGCTTTCTGTTCCCTCCGTGGCTGTACAACGTGGCAACCGTTTGTGATGTAGCTTTCGCTACTATGTGATCAGCTTTTCCGTGGCCAACTACGTCATGGCTTCTGCTGCCATCTCCATTTTGCTGCACAGCGTCGTCTTTTTTATCCCTTTTTTGGACCCCCTTGGAGGATGGCGAGTTAGACGGGGTGCGGGGGAGACCACTTGGCGAATCGCTCCTTGGAACGCTCCTTGGGACGCTCTTTTGACCGCCTGCCGAATGGCCCCTTTCGCACCCCCCTTCGGTTTCCCCACAAAATAAGTGCCTATCCGCATCGTCCCGCAGGAGGTGCCCCTGCTCAGCCGCGCTACCCCCCGCGAAGTACCCCTCCTCAGACGCGCTTCCCCCGCCGAAGAAGCCGAAGAAGTAATCGACGAGGCTTCTCCCCTTCCTGTCCCTCTTGTCCAGTTCTTCAAACAAAGAGCTATTCATCAGGATGTGTCGATAACTCTTGTAGCAAATGAACTTAAGTATATTCACCATGTAGAGGTTCACAAGGGTGTTTGTATCGGTATCAATACAGATCCTATTTACATTATCGTATGCTTTGTTTAGCAAATAGAGAAGATTGATGCTGACTTGGTCGTGCTGGGGGGAGGAGAGACTGCTACCACCTGTCGTCGTTTGGCTAAATGTCTGTTCATACTTATGAATCGCGTATTTTTCATAGAGATTCCCTTTTGCCTTTCCGGGGAGGTTCCTCTTCCGCGGGGGGGATGATCTCTCTTCTTCTGCCTCGCTGTCGCTATCACTGTCATTGTCGCTATAGTGGGAGTGGCTCACCTCGTCGGGCCACGCCCCCCCGCCCCACGCCAAACGTGTCACCCAGTTGGCAAGCCAGCCACGGAAATCGCCACGGCAATCACCACGGCAACCGCGACTCCCCCCCTCCTTCTCCCTATGCAACGAGAACTCCTTCTCATGATACAACCTCGTGTTGAGATTAACCACGTGTTGAGATAGCTGCCTCAAAATGTAATAACTTAGCTGTGGTGAGATGACGGCATATTTCACACTCTTGTCTAATATGATCTCATAAAAATATATTTTGTTAAATAGGCTTTTTTCGCTGTGCATGATGAAGTGGTAATTAGGGCCATGTCTACCTTCTGTGCTGGTGGTGTCTGCCCTATCGTTGGGATTCCGAGGAAGAGATGGAGATGCAGAGCGAGATGGACACGGAGGAGGGACTCTCCGAGATGATGACCTTTCCCTAAGTGTGTAGTAAATCCAGCGGAGCATTTTATTTTCGTAAATATAACCGTCGTAAATGCTCAGGATGATTAGTGGTATGTGACAGAGTGCGCTGTTCATTTTTAGCTTCTTCACGATGTCTAGTTCGTCTCTAATTTGGTTGTTTTCTCTCTGACTTGTACTTGCCCTGCGGTGGTGGAGCCAGTACGCTGGCACGAGTGCCCCGAGGGCGCAGTAGAGCAGCTTCGTCCCTTTTTTCTTCGTTTCCATTTGTCTGTCCTGGTCCCATTCGCCCTTCTCACGCGTGTCTGTCGCGGCACCGCGACACCCTTAAGCCGCTACACTGCAGAATCGCTAAACCGCTACACCGTTAAGCCGCTAACCCCTGAGTCACACCATACTGCTTCGCTCCCCCCTTAAGTGCAGTCTTTTTCGCGCCTTCGCTGCGTGTGCCCCAAGCGGGTACGAACACATTTTTGCGACGCTACCTCACTGGGACGGTTCCACCGTGATTGGACAAGATGCTCCTAGTGAAGCGGGTTCCAAGTTACGTGGATCCCTTAAACCATCACGATGATGTGTGCACGCGTGTGCATGCAATTCCACCAGTGCCCTTATGCTGAGGGAAAACACAAATGTATACCATTTACGTATATGCATCCTCCAAGGGGGACAAAACAACATGTCACTTTTTTTTTTCTTGCCAATAACAACTGTGCTGTCATTCCCCACAACAGTCCTAACACCTGGATCGATCACCATGTAGAAAGTTCTATTTGGAATATAGAAGTCCCTCCGTGGTCCTTTTTTGCTGCGAAGCGGTGTTTCCCCGCACGGCTGTACGTGCATGTACGCATTGGAATGTATTTTGCTGCCCCTTGCGGACATTTTTTTTTTTTTTTTTTTAATTCCGCACGTGGTCGCTTGGTTTTTCTTCAGAGACGATCTCACCATGTGGCCAAGAAAGTAAGCAACGACATGTGCTCACTCTCGTTGAACACGTTTGTGGTCCTTTTTCCCATCTCCTATGTGACACTTAAAAATGGGGAAGCCTCCACCGACGATATTTTTCCCTTCAAAATGGAACAAATTTAAATGTTTTTTTTTTTTTTTTTTTTGTTGCACTGCGTCAGTTGTATGCGGTGTTGCAGATTGAACGGGGGGGACACAAGACGGAAAGGGGAATCTTTGCCCTGCGTCAGTTGTATGCGGTGTTGCAGATTGAACGGGGGGGACACAAGACGGAAAGGGGAATCTACCACCTGCACACACACACGGTCGCACAGAGACACATTTCTGCATATGCCACCCCTTCATTGATCAAGATGGGGAAATAAAGATAAAAAAAAAAAGTCTACCCAAAGGGAACTCCGCTTGTGCATACAAATGGGGAGCAGTGGGGATGGGGTTCTTCAGTGGGAGGAGTCACCGTGAGAGGGTTGGACTACTCTGGCATAGGGATGTACCGCCAAATAACCACCGTAACATGGCACAAAACGGAGAAGGATGAGACGGCGAAAGGTCCAACTGGCACGTTAAATGTGCATCCCTTCGTAACCGACCAATCGAGGGAAGAAATGTGTATTTTCAATCTGCACATATGGGTAGGTAATTATCTATGTGCGTGTGATCATATCGTTTTTTTCATGCGCATATGCTTCCCTCCACCCGTCGGATTAACCTCCAATTGGAGCAGAGAATAGAAGCAGAGGAGGAGAGGGTGTGCGTATATGTGTGTGTGCTTGTTTCTTTCTCCGTTTGTGTGTTTGTTTCTTCATCCGTTTGTGTGTTTGTTTCTTCATCCGTTTGTGTGTTTGTTTCTTCATCCGTTTGTGTGTTTGTTTCTTCATCCGTTTGTGTGTTTGTTTCTTTATCCGTTTGTGTATTTGTGTTTGTTTGTTTGTGGGTGGATGTGGAGGTTATGTATACCCTAGGTGGCCCAGCAAACACACATGTGCTTCCTCTTGGGGCTAATTTTTTTTTCTTCTTCCAGCTAATGTTCCCGCGTGGGTGGGTTACACCTGCGTCATCTGTTATGTGGCAAAGCCGCTATTGCTACCGCTGACGACGTGTGGTTACTTGGCTGACCGACTGCTTCGTCGGTTGTTTGGTCGATTGCTCTGTTCCCTACATTTTGCTTACGCGCTTCGCCCCAGTGTACCACGTGGACGGCGGTTAACGCTACTACTACTATGGATTTGTGCGCCTACGCATGTGTACGTATCCGTTGGGGGAAAAGCATACAGGCACGCATAGCTGCCGGCGCGAAGGCGTTCATGCTCGGGCGGGGAGAGAAAGCCTCGCAAGAAGAAAAAGAGGAAGAAAAAAAAAAAAAAAAACAATTCATCTTGTAACATTTAAGAATATGCTTCTACCTTTTTTTTTTTTTTTTTTAAATCTTGGCCTTCCCCCTTTTTACCCCCTCCGCTATGCTTGGCAACCTTTTAGCCATCAACGTCTATCCATTTTTTTTTTTTTCCTTCTTTCCTTCCCCTTTCGGATGAAGATGCTTTTTTTTCGTTTTTTTGTTGTTTTCACCCTGACTTGGCTAAACGTTGTCTTATCAAAGCTGAACTTCCAAAATGAGCAGATAGCGGCATCCTTCTTCGAGGCTAACAGCGATTATCGTGTAACTAAGGAGTAAGCGGCAGCCTTGTGCGAGGGTCGACGTGTTGAGTCCGGCTCTGACATCACGCGCGCGCAGGCACGCGATTGGGTCCATACCCCGGCGCGCCAAGCTGCATAACTATTCAGATGATTATAGCTACCCACATGATTGCTTGCCTACGTCTACACATGTCTGCTTATCCCCCCAACTTCTTCCCCCCGAAGGGACGTAGTCGACGGTATAGAGAAATGCTGGTTCAACGTGACGAATTACCTCATTAACCAGTCAATAAAGCAAGGTTGGCGGAGAAAAAATGCAGACTAAGCCAAACGAGGGCAAGCGGGCGAGCGGGCCAGCGGTCAACGCAGAGACAGCGTCCCCCCCATGAGATTGGACACTGAAATTAATCACATAGTTAACCAAGCCGAAAGGAAATTTTCATTCTATTTTTTTCTGATTTTTTTTTATCTCTTTTTTTTTTCCCGTCTGCACCCCACCCCCTAAGAGAACGACTTCAGCAGTGACGTCAAGACAGCCGTCAATTCGATGAAGCTCAAGCTCGACCAACTGGTCACCCTTTCGTACTCGATTAAAAAAATAGACACGTAAGAGGAGGGAGGATGCCTTTTTCCTAGCCAAGCTTAAGTAGCGGCCATTCCCTAAGCCCCCTTCCCCAATTCCACCTTTCCCCTTCCGCAGGGTAAACGCGTCCTTCCAGTGGGCCCAATCCCCCGAGGATATTTTCCTCAACATTAAGTTCTCCCACAGGTGGAGCTCGCCGGGTTCGCTTCTTTTTCGCGGCGCCTCCTTTTCCGTTCCGCATCGAACCTGCATAGAAGCTGCATAGAACTTGCCTGCATCTAATCTGCATGGACCTCCCACTCATTAGTCGTTCGTTTCCCATTTTTTTTCTTTTCGTTTGCCACTTTTTTTTCTTTTCGTTTGCCACTTTTTCTTCTTTTCGTTTGCCATTTTTTCTTCCCTTTCCCCCGGCAGGCGCCCTAAAAGTGAAGGACGAAGAAGTGGTTGCCAAAAAAAACTTCTTCTCCTTTTCGGCCCTGAGTGACGACACCAACTCGGTGACAAAAAAGTACACCGTTGATCTGAAGCTCCTCCATGATATAGTCGAATCGGTTAGACTTCCCACGGGGAGGGGGGTCCTCTTCATGTGACGTAGTGTCACGTTGAAAGGTGTTACATGTAGTGTGTGAGTGCACCCCTGCCCTTTTTATGAAGCATCCGTTGTGTGTTTGTATCACCCCACGCATGACTACCTCTTCACTTCATTTGCGAAAAAAAAAAAAAAAAAAATACTTATAGGAGACGAAGTACAACTTCGCGTCCGTTGGGAAGGTCGTCGTTACTTTGAAGAAAAAGGAGAAGCGAATTTGGAATCGCCTCCTCAAGTCAAATGAGAAAAATCCGAACATGCAGGTCTGGTGGGACATGAAGGAGAAGTAAGGGAAGGAGAAAAAAATGGAGCGCCCCCGAAAACCAGCCGTGCACCGATTGACACGGTGCTGCGTAAAAAGATAAGCGAGTTCGGCGGCTTACTCGCGGAGCATCACTGCGGACGTGCACACTTGGATGAGGGGCAGCACACTTGGCTGACACACACTTGGGGGCCACTCACTTGGCTTCTTCCCCGCGAACCCCTTAGGTACCACGACAGCGTCCAGTCATTTTTAAAGGAAGAGGAAAAAAAAAGAAAACAAAGGAGTGGCAACAACGAAACGAATGACAACGGCGAAACAAGTGTTAATGACGAAGTGGGGACCATCCCCGGGGAACAAAACAAAATGGAAGAAACACAATTTGACGGGAATGAAAATGAACAGGACGAAGGACATAACGGCGGGGTGCCATCAAATGAGTCGAAAAAAGACAACCCCAAGAATGCGAAAAACGAAGAATTGTAACAAAAAAAACGAAAGAAAAAAAAAAATGTACAATTTGTACGAGGGTCTCTTTAATAACAACTGGCTTATGTGCACGGAGGCAGGTACCCCCACAGAGAGGGGTAGGCAGGGAGACAGACATCCCGACATGCAGTTAAATGTGTCTACAGGTACACTCACGCGAACACGTGAAAGAAGTTAATAATCCTTCCCCTTCGCTAAGTAGCTCTTTTCATTTTTACCGTGCACGCTACAAGGTGCCCATCGTAGTCGTGCGTTTTTTACCAATTTGACGAGCACGAAAAAGGAACTCTTCAAATGATGCTGTGCTGCCACACTATGCGAGGTTCATGTGTGGCTTGCATCCCTTCACCTCTTCATCTCTTCACAGTTCCATCCCTTCATCTCTCCATCCCTCCAACCGTCCAATTCGTGACGTATCAATTTGTTAATCCTTGTGGTGCGGTTTGGGGAATAGGAACGTGGCTGAGGATCCTAGCGCGGGATCCTACCTCAGCTGTCGCCTCGTGACAGCGCCGCGAATGGGGCTTCCTAATTTCTCCCTACAACCGCCACGCAACCATGTTATGATCCTCTCACAACCATGATATGATCTTCTCACCACCCTGTGGCCGCCCCAGACTCACTTTATTTTGTAAATTATAACCCCTATGTTGGCAATGGCCAACAGAATTATGATCAGAATGAGCAAGCATTTAAACAACACCTTGTTGTGGTATATACTCAGGAGCATCCTTTTCACTCTGCTCTGCTCTTGCATTGTTTCGTCCGTCTTGAAAAAGAAGAAAAAAAAAAAGAAAAAAAAAAAAAGATAAGTTATGTTATGTTAAGATAAGTGTTCGAATAGGACATGCGAACGGAAGAATGTTAGAGATGTGCACGGACAAACACCCCCACCCCCAACAGGGGAACACAATGTGAAAGGTAGGCCTGTTTGTCTACTCCCCCCTCCACGTGCATGCAGCATTTGGCAACAAATCGAGCAATCTTTTCTTTTCTTTTTTTTTTTTTTTTTTTTTGTCGAAATTACGTAAAGTTTCGTTCTGAGGATGGCACTTCTCTGCGCTGTCAGTTCGCTCATTATTGTGTATCCTGCATGGGGGGTTAAGACGGTTGGGTGAGATAAATGTTGCTCAGCTGAGATAAATATCGTTCGGGGATTGCAAGCAGCCGCGATAGTAGCGACGATGGAAGGCGCGTGTGTTTAACCCATGTCCTCTACATCTTGGGCTCTCCTAAAAATGAGAATGATGAAAATAGGAAGAGGTGAGAAATTGTCAAACTGGGAAAGGCTTCGACGAGGGGGAAGGCTGATTTAGCAGAGACCCCTCGTGTTGCCGCCTTCTTCCGTTTTGTACCTCTCAGATTCCTTTAGAAAGTTGGTCCCCTCCATGTATTTCCTCGTGGTGTCATATTCCCTTTTGTTCAGCTGCAATGAAGGAGGGCATCGCGTCCACGCGAAAGATTCGTTTGCTAATTTTTTCTTGTCATTTTATTCTGTCATTTTATTTTGTTATCTTATTTGGTTATTTTATTTTTTATTTTATTTTTTATTTATTTTTTTCTTTTTTTTTCCTCTGCGCCTTACCACCTCGTCCGAATAGTAATCACTGCTCATTTTGTTCAGCAGCTTTTTGTACTTCTGCACGTCCTCTTGGTGTTTACGTATCTGCGGGGGGAGATAAAAGGAGAGGGCATTCGAGGGGGCGCATAAAAAGGAGAAGACATTCCTGAGGTTATCCTAAGGACCATTCAATGGGGGGGACACACTCAAAGGGGTCCTCTTTTGGTCTACCGCTGGGGGGTGTCCCTTCTCCCTTACGTCATCAAAAATCTTGTGCGATCCTTTCGGTAGGCTATTCGTCTCCACTATGATTTGTTTTATCTGGCGAGTCGGATGGTGGGAAGGAAAGGGTCGGTGTGACAGAGAGGTGGAACGGTGCAATGGAGGTGACGCAGTGTAGATGGCGCAGCGGGAAAGAAACGTTAACATGGATACGCCTCGATAGGCAAATGTTACAACACCGCTAACGGTGTAACCCCAAAGGGGAACACAAATTTTTACAGCTCAAATGTTGGAGAAGAAAGTGGAGCCATACACATATATGGATCCCTGCGCACACCAATCTCCCGTCACGCATGTGCGCATGTAAATATTATTCGTACACATTTCTCAGCCTCGAAAATGTCCTCTTTCGTTTTCTGGATCCCTTCTAGATCTGAAATGTGTTCAGCAAAGAATGCAACGAAAAAATTTTTGTCAGTACAAATTGGAGCTGCACTGTTTGGTTGTTTTATGTTACATTATGTAATTATCCAATTTTTTTCGTCACTTTTTTTTTTTCGTGCCTTTTTTTTCTTTTTTAATTTCAAACTTTGTATTTGATGAATGGATGATTTTATTTTATGAATGTACTTATCTAAATCTTTTACATATTCGTCAAAATATTCTGAGTAAGTAATCATTTTTTTTTTCTCTCTCTATCTTTAGCATGTTTGGGTGATGGTTCCCTTATCTGTTGTTGGCCGGCAGAGCGGCGAAGTGGTAAAGCGGTGAAGCGGCGAATCGGCGAACCAGCAGAGCAAAGATACAAAATAAAAACTCGTTTCAGGCTTCGCTCACAGTTGTCATTTTTCATCCATCGCGGTGATTCCCCATTCGTCCGTTCCTTTTTTTGTTCTTTTTTTTTTTTTTTTTCTTAATTCACCATGCAGAGTGGTCCCAATCAATTTGCTCCGCTGCTTATTCCCCGCGCGGTTCCCTCGTTAACAATCTATACATGCTGTCCTTATTGTTCTTATTGTTGTTTTTTTTTTTTTTTTTTTTTATGCACAATTTAATTTCTGCGTAGTGGCCCAGGTGAAGTGAAGCATGTGCTTATACATGCCTTTCCAACACAAGCACTCCTCCACTCGTTGCCGTGCATAGGAAAACATCCTCCTTTTTACATGCAGCGCAGGGAGAGAATATGCTTCACATGCTTTGCTTGTCCACGTCCGCAACACACTTAGCCCACTCTTCAATTTCATCAACGTTGTAGTGGGGAGTTTTTTTTTTTTTTTCTATGTGATTGCCTTCTCCCGAGTAGCATAAAAAAGGGACGGCCACAGCTTTCACCAGACTGCACCAGTGATAGGTGCACACACGGAGGGGAGGAAGCAAAAGGTCGGACATAACTCACCGCTGACACCCTGGAAGGGTTTAAAAAGAAGAAAAAAAAGAAAAGAGGAAAAAACTTCCCCTAATTTTTTTTTTTCTTTTTTGCACTCCATTTTTGTATCACCTTACCGCTGCACAAAATGTTGGAAAGTTTCTGCATCGATTTAATCAACGAGCTCTTCTTAACAAAATATAAGTTTCTCCTGGCGATGAAACTTAACAGTATGCTGAGTGCAAAATGCCAGAGTTACGCGGAGAAGGAAGCTGAGAAAGATGGCCCCGAGGGGGAGTCCCCATCGTGTGTAGGAAGTTCTACTCCGGTGCCTCATGTGCAGGAGAAATACAACTACGCCAATTTTTGCGAATTAAAAAAGAAAGAAATGAGGAAACAAAAAATAAAAAAAAATAATTTCAAAAGGTTAAGAAAATATGTAGGGGATTTAAAGGAGCACCGTGGAGTGGATTGTCTGGAAGGAGAAAAGGACCAGCCGCCTATCTGCGAAGCGACATGTATGATGAGCACCGGTCAGGGGGACACCTCCAACGACTCTGCGCCACGTGACTGTGCGCCGCGTAACTGCACACCGCCGCTACTAACCCTGCGCAGTAAAAAAATCGCAGTGGGAAGAAAAACCATCCTGTTTCACCAAAAGGAAGGGTGCATTTTAAAAAAAAAAAAAAATTCCCCCTGTGCAGAAGACGGTGGAAGGAGAAAAGTCCCAATGGCAAGTCCTCCACTTGAAAAATCACGAAACAAACAGAACGTTGACCATCACGTGAGGATGCTAAATGATGAATTGAGCGAGTATATCAGCAAAGACTTTTACCCATTTCTACCGCTGTACAATTTTGAGCAAGAGCCCCTACCGCCCAACAGAAACAGAATAAATGTTCTCATCAGTAAAGAAAAAATGAATAACATTTCAAGAAACAGAAAGAAAATAAAAGGTACACTACGAGGGGGATATACCAAACGACCTGTTGTTCTTTCATCCAAAAAATTAAATGCACATTATGTGAAATTTTTGGCCAAGTTTCGAATGCTAATTAACCGGGTGAAGCAACGAAACACTGGGGGATACACAACTCAGGGTGATGATCCCAAGTATACCATCTTAAAAACGCTTTTGTATTTAAAAGGGGGTTCTGTCAGTAGCACAACCAGTTGCCCGTCTAGTAGGGGTGACCGCGGGAGGGAAGGGACAAGGGGGCCCACAAACAGAAAGGATCCTCTCAGAGATTTACTACTCTTGGACGGCCAAAGCGAAGGAGATCACTACGAGGTGTACAGAGCCATTTCCACAATTCGCTTTTTGAGGGAAAACCTGCATATCCTCCGGATGGACATCATCTACATTTTTGTCTTTTTCGCGTCGTATCTGAATGGCATCTTGGCGAGGTTGCAAAGGGGGCGAAATGGTGAGGAGGTGAAGTCGTGACGAGGCAAAGTGGTGACGGGGCACCGGGGCGAAGACGCAACTGATGAAACTGCTACCCTTTTTTGTGCCCCAAACTGGATGGTTTCGCCCCCCGTGCCAACACAAAAAACAGATGCATCAGTTGGCTGGCCCATTTGGCGCTTCCCCCGCTGACGCTGCAGTGCGCAGCTATTTGAAATATGCCCTAATTCGTTTCCCTTCGCTGTAATAAATTTTTGCGAAAACGTGAAATAACTATTGTGGCAAAGTGCAAACAGGCTGGCCGATGACACGCCTTCAGTTTTGTCTCCCCTTCGTACGGACACACGCGCGAGGGTCGGGGGGTCTCGCCCGTTTTTACAAAAAAGGTGGAAGAGGCGAAAAAAAATGGGTAAAAATGGGCAAAAATGGGCAAAAAGTGATCAAAAGAGCGGGTAAAAAAAAACAACCCTTCTGGTGCGCACCGTGCAGTGGGCTTCTTACGAAAAGGCGCATTCACCTCAGCGGTGGAGGCCGAAGTGGGAAGCCCGCATTCAGTTGGCGCTGCACACAGAGGGGGCACCCGAAACGTAAAAAAAAAAAAATAGCGTAAGCAGAAACAGTTACGCGGATAGTTACGCGGATAGTTACGCTGATAGTTACGCGGATGGTTGCGCGGATAATTGCACAGATGCGTGTGCACTAAGCCCGCTTACCCAAGCTGGAACATGTGCCGCAACTTGTCCAGATGGTTGGTCCCGGGGGGGCCCGCCTTTTGTCCCCCAGCGTGGATCTTGCGGAGGTGTTTGTTTGTCCCCACATGGGAGGGCAGCTCTTCAACGCTGCACTTGTGCCTTTTGTCTCGCAAAAGTGACCTTCTTCTGCGTCGTTGTCGCGATGTAGCTGAGCTGTTTTTTCCACTGACCCTTCTATTTGTGCCTAGGGGAATTCCTTTCTTCCTCTTAATCAAATCGAGGATCAAACTAGTTAGGTAACCTCTGTTCAGGTGATTGTCTCTGTTTTTTTTTTTGTTTTTTACATATCTCTTCGCATCAATGCAAATGAAATTGTACCCAATTTTTTTGACGCATTTCAATATGATGTACTTTTTATAATTAACCATTTTTTTATTTGCCTTCTTCGCATGCATGCCATAGTAGGATACGTAAATGTTGTGCTTCTTCAGATTTTGTTCTTTCGTTCCACTCAGGGTGTAGTAAAAGTCGTGGCCGTACAGGATGTCCACAAGGAGGGTGTTCTTCCTGTCCAATTGTTGTGCCTGGCTGGGTCCATCGCTTCGGCATGGAATTGCAAGGGAGTGTGTCGTCTTTGCCAGGTGGGCACTGCCCACGCTCGCGCAGTTAGTCACGCCAGCCCAGTCAGTAGCGCCAGCCTCGTTAACCGTGTTAGGCGCTCCACCCCCCAGCGTTAGCAAATTAATAGCCAGCGGAAATGTGTAATTCGACACGCTCACGTTTTTATAAACTTCCACCGTCCGAGGGAATATTGTGTGCAGGTCTTGAAATATTTCCTCCTGGAGATCTCTGTACTCGTTGAGGCAACTCGTCCGAGCAGTGTCGCTTGGAGTTTGTCTCGTTTGGGAGGCACCCCCGCGGTCGAGTGACCCCCAACCACGAGACACTTCCCCCAGGTTGACGTCGTCCACACAATGCAACACAAAGTTGCTCCCCTCCTTTCGATCATTTTCACCTGACCAGGAAAGGTGATTTTTTTCCCCCCCACTCTGTTGAAAGGAGAGTTGAGCCAAACCTCTCACAGAGAGCACATTTTTGAAAAGCTTGAAATATTTTAGCGGTAGGGAATTGTACACGGGAGTTATCTGAAGCTTCTCTAACTCATGGGTATTTGTCAAGTGTTTTAAATTTTTTAAAATATAATTGACCGCATTTTCAGTGCATGAATTGGGCAAGTTGGAGAATGCCTTTTTCTCCCTCCCCCCATGATGGTGCTTCGTTTCCCTCCGAGTGGAGAGTAGGCCAAGCAGACCCAAAATGGACACGCATTCATCCACCGAGTTGAAGTTAATAAACTGAAGGATTTTATGCAGCCCCAAAAAATTCACTATATTATAGAGGTTAAATTTGAGAAGGATTTTTAAAACCTTTTCCAGGCTCCTGTTGTCCAAAAATAACAAGTCCCTCTCCATTCTATACAAATGTCTGATCATTCTGTAGTCCCTTATGTTTAACTTTTTGAATATATCCAGAATGTGCAGAGTGGTGGGGGTAGTTAGTTTTTCATTTTTCAGCCAGTTTAGCATTTTTAGGGAAACAATTTTGTATACATCGAGGTAAAAATTGTAACACGTGATTTGGTACTCGGTCTCTCCAGTGGGTGGATTGTTCCCATCACGTTTTACGGTTGGGTGAGATTCTTTGGACAGGGAGTCTTCCCTTCTGTTCAGATTAATGAAACGTTTTAATGTTTTGTTTTCTTGTAATTTTGTAACTTGTCCCTCTTCTGTACTAACCTGTGCAGGGTACTTAAAAATAAAATGATCATACAGATAGATTTTTCTCCTGTCCCTTTTTCTCCTTTTCTTCAAGTGGGATGTATCATCGTGGAGGTAATACACCTGATTGTCTTTGTCCCTTTTTCGTTCACTTGGCAGGGTGGTTTGGTCTCCCCATTTGTCACTTTCCGTCCTTCCACTGTCACCATCGCAGAGGAGGAACACCTCTTCTTTTTGCCTGTCCTGTTTATACACTTTTGGGGCATACCTCCTTAACTCGTGAAACAGGCACGTCCTGAAGTAGAGGTACTGATACACAAACATGACTTGGCTGATCGTTAGTTCCTTCTCCAAACACACCAATCGCTTTAAGAGGATTTTCTCCAGCTGTATAAATGGGGTATTAGTTCCCCTCAAAGCATAGAGAAGTAAAAGTATCTGCCGCGCGGTAAGGAATTCGTTACGATAAATTATTTCCTCCGACAGTGTGTTAAGGAAGGATTCGTCCTGGTGAGTGGCTTCGCTAACTCGAATGATGTAATTAGCCCGCTGGGGGGACACATGAGAGGAGTCTTCACCAGAGGAATGGACGGAACAATCGGTGGGTTCTCCCCTTCCCGCGCTCTTCTCTTCCTCTTCCTCCCACCTCTGCCCCCTCTTAACGTACACATGGAGGTAATCCTTCATATCTATCATGTCCTTTTGCAGAAAGGGGAAGTACCTCCTGTTAATGCTCAAGTCTCTATCGACGGAGGCAAACAGTACGTTTGTTACTTCTTCCACTTTGAAGCATTTTAGTTTCTCTACAATTGCGTATCTGACTTGGATTATAAAATTGGAGAGTGCCTCTCCACGGGCTGGTGCATCCTGCTGCTCCGCTTTCGCGTTGGTGTAATTCACCTGATGAAGCGGCTGTACGAGAACACTCCTGGTAGGGAGTTTTTCCTCAGAACTCCTCTTCGATGGTACAAATGTCGTCTCATCCTTGGTCTCACTGGAGTTAGTCAGCGCATGATTATGTGTAGGCCGTCCCCTTAACAAAGCTGCATTAGCGTGTGAAACTTCCTCAGCTGACGAATGCCTCACACTATCCCATTTCACCCTCCTGATATCGTTATTAAACGCACCATACATATGCATCGCAGACAAAAAAGTGAACATCAAATCGGTGGGGTTGAAGAGAGACAAATTTTTTTTTATCACTTGGATAAAACTCTTGGTCATGTAAAAAAAGGAGTTAAAATGTTCGAAGTGGTGGAGAAAATAAAGACTGTAGGAGTAGAAGAATAAAGTGAGGGAGTGGAAATTTAGATTCTTCAAATCCTTGTGTATTTTTAAAACGCTCAGGTGGAAAATTTCGTTCGTGTAGATCTTCTCTGTCAGGGCAATGCTTCTGGACAGACTGAAGGTAATCAATGCCAGGTCTTTGTAAGAGACATTTTTATTCATTTTTATTAGTATAGATTTTGCCACCATATTTATGAAGTACAGATTGTCGAAGTTGTGTTTTCTCAGGACCAACATGAGTAGACTTAATTCCCGTATGGTCAGTTTGTACATGTGATTCTCCATCTTTTCGCAGATAAAATTTAGTACTTTTTTCTCCAGAGAGACTTGCTTGCTTAATACCTTTAATATAATCATAAAATCGACATAATTGGTCACTTCATTGTTGTACAGTTTGAGGATAACTACGTAGAGGTAGTTCCTCCAGAGAGTTCTCGACTTGAGGTTTTTTTTTTTGCTCAACTCGACAGTTTTTCGGATGCTGGGAAGGTCCATGCTCTTCAGGGTGCTGACTTTGGGGATATTCGCGTGCGTCCTCTTCTGCAGGTAGGGCAGGGCCCGCTGCTTTGCCCTCCTGAGGGCGCCCGTCTGCAGGGGCAGCACCAAGCGCAGCCGCATGGTGAGGTAGGCGCGTCGCCAAGGGGAAAGGAAAGCCAAAAGGGAAGACAGAAGGGACGAAAGAAGTGACGACAGAAGGGACGAAAGAAGTGACGACAGAAGGGAAGACAGAAGAGACGACAGAAGATACTCCACAAACGAGATGAATGGCCAATTTAGCAGCCATATGAGGATGTCAACCCCCACTCCGCCCTCCCCCTGGCTGCAAAATAACCCTCTACTCGTACTCCTCCCTGTAGGCCTCGTACATGGGGTAGAGGCGCAGGGCCTTGAGCAGGGCGAGGTTGAAGCGCCGAACGAAATTCAACTGCAAGTTCTTCTCATAGGTGAAGAAAAAGTAGCTAGCCAAAATGGAGGCAACTTCGAAGAGAGAAAATTCATTGTATAGCAAAACATTCTGTACGATAAAAAAAAAAGGGACATACTCAGCTTTGATGAGGAACAGCTCGAAGCAATTAATGAGGGTACCTTCGTTGATCCGACTCCAGTAGTAGAGTATATACGTGGAGAAAACATAACCGAGGTGATTGTACTGCTCTTTTGTTATACGCACATCTGTGTCCGCCTTTGTAGAAGTACTCTTCTTCCCGCCTAGTAAAATAACTCTCCTAAGTTTATTCACATACCGTTGAAAGTTCAATACGTTCTCATTGTACATACTTCCGATTATCGTAAAAAGAAGATTAGACAGGTAGCCAAATGTGAGGAATGTTAGCAAATCCTCTGGATTCTTGTAGTGTGCAATTTCGACGGAAGACATGTAGATGTGTAGATAATTAAACATGAGAAAATATTGCAGGTATAAATTACCTATATAAAAATAGGGAGTAATTAGTCTCCACACTTGACCCTGGTAGAATACTTTGCCAAAATCGAAGACAATCAATTTGTATATATTTTTATTTGCATGCATGCATATGCTCAGGAGGAAGGTGCATAGGAGGTAAAGTTTGGTTAAGGGGGGGGTCCTTTTAAACGATTTGATGTAAGAATAGAGGTAGCTATTTTCTATGTAATCTAAGTTGAAGAGAGCCTTCACACTTTCAGTAATCTCGTTTAATGATGTGGACGAGGGGGATATAAAAAGGTGGGGGTAGTGCGTTTTTCTTCTTGTCCCCCTTGCTGCTGCTTCAGAGTTTCTAGAATAATTCAGGGAGAATTTTTTTTTTTTTTTTTTTGCTATTTTGTTTTTCTCCTTAGCGAAGTAGTAGCCATGTTGTGATGTCGCATTTTCCTTCTTGTCGCTGTTGAGGGGGCCATTTTTCCTTGTCGTGTCCCTCTTCAGAGCCGTCCTCCCCCGGGGTGGCTCTGCTACACGTGCGCCGCTGCTCAGCACGTTCGCCGCGAATCTGTTCCCCGCAAATCTGATCGCTGCAAACTTCTTCGAGCAGACCCTCGCGTGCTGGTGCCTCACACTTACGATTATTACGCATAAAGGGGCGAGTAACCTGCGCAGCAAAAACATTTTATGGGTGATCAGGGGCTGCTTCTGCGGGGTTCGCGCCTGGGCATAGGCGGCATATGCGGCATATGCGCCATATGTGTCATCTGCATCATGTGCATTTTGGCATCGCTCTGGTGCAGCTTCTTTTTTGTACCTCTTTCGAATGCTCTCTTCCTCGCCTCTGCCCTTTTTGCGCTCTCTTTAAACATTCCCCTTTCGGCGATTTTTTGCGCTACACTGATGTGCGGGTGCAACATGGAGGAAGCGGCTCCTTTGTTGTTTTTTTTTGCACAATTTCCGCACGCGGTTCTGAAGCCACCACGAGCTTCACGTAGTGCGGGGGGGGTCGATTTTGCAACCTTTTGTTTTTTTTTCCTCCTAAAGCCGTGACCGTACGCTGCGTAGTTTTTTTGAATATTTTTTTTTTTTCTTTGCGGGGAATTGTCTTGCCTGGGGAAATTTGCCACGGGGGGGAAGGGCGCAAACGAGTTGCTGCGAATATGGCAAATTTGAGGGTAGCTATATCCCTGGGCACTTAAATACCTGTAACAACATAGGCTAACCATCGTACCCTTTTTTTAGCCTATTCAAACTGGGAGGGCGCCCAAAGAAAAAAAAAACTCCACGCGGAGATGTGCCACCCTCGTAGGCAAGGCGTATATAAGTATCAAAGAATTAAAAAGAAGCAGTGAGTTGCGTTTATTTAAAAATCAAACTGTAAAATTTAAGAATGGGGTGGATAGGTAGACGAGCAGGCAGACAGATGGCAGATAAATGGCCGCTACGTGGCAAATAAGTAGCAAATATGTGGGCATGTAAGTGGACCTCTAAATGGGCCGCTAAACCGGCTGCTAAATGGAGCCGGGTTCCTTTCCTTGGTGTGGAAATATGCTCATTCAAAAAAAAAGGTAAAAAAATGGGAGTGCAAAAATGTGGGGAGAAAAAATTAGAGGTTGGTGAAACCTAAGCGTGTGTGTAAAAACAAACTAGAGGGGCCCGTCTGCGCCTTTGTCAAGTCGGTCGCACACGAGCGGTGTCACGTGTTGTTGATTTGTCACGTGTTGTTGATTTGCCACCTGTTGGTGTTTTCTCACGGCGGTGGGGAGCCGCACCCCTATAAGAAGTACGGAATGGTCGCCTTGTTCTTGATGGAGTTGCGGGAGTCAGGTGTGTCCTTAAATATGAGCATCTGTCGGTTCATATTTTCGTCGATCCGCATGATGGCGGCGACATTCCCGCAGCGGTAACAGTAGTTGGGAGCAGACCACACGGTGATGATGGTCGAATCATCAAACATGTAGCGATAGCCCTCCATAGCTAGCTGATGTGCTCTAGCAATTAGCTCCAAATTGTTAATGTAATTAAACTTTTTCGTAACCTTGGGACCGAAGAGCCAACCAGCACCCCGAGGATTGGCAACCCAGTCTTCCACTTCATCAGGGTCGGACCACATAATGTCACCAAAAGCACCTTCATGTGGAATCTCTTGTACACGATTAATTAAGCGTAATTGGTCAATTAATTTTATCTCAGGAGACAATCCACCATGCACACAAAAAATCTGATTATCCACCAGAGCTGCTAATGTTAAGTAATCAAATATATCAGTGCAATATTTCCATGCATTTGCATTACCATATTTTTTAAAACATTCATCGTAGAACCCATACACGGTCGTTATCTGCCTACTTTCGTGGTTCCCTCTCAAGAGAGTGATATTTTTAGGAAACAGAAGCTTTAGTAACAATAAGTACTCAAATGTCTCCACGCTGTTGTACCCCCTGTCTACGTAGTCGCCCAGAAATATATAGTCATTATTCATGATGTCTCCTCCTACATCAAATAATTCTAAAAGGTCGAAAAATTGGCCGTGTATATCTCCACATATTATAACTGGGGGGCTGATTGCCTGCACATTGTTCTCCTCCACCAGGATTTCCTTCACTCTTTGGCAGACTAGCCTTAAGTCATTTTCGTCTAGTAGCTTTGGTGGATTCATGCGCAATTGTTCAATCCATTTTTTTTCCTCTCCTCTTGTCATTATTGTTGTTATTCCTGGTGTGTTAAGTTTCTGCGGGTGGAGAGGGGGGGTATGCAAACAGGTACGGAGAAGTTGTAAGTATAAAATTTAGCAAACAAATGAGACGGAGAAGTTGTAAGTAAAAAATTTAGCAAACAAATGAGACGGAGAAGTGGTAAGTAAAAAATTTAGCAAACGAATGAGACGGAGAAGTGGTAAGTAAAAAATTTAGCAAACGAATGAGACGGAGAAGTGGTAAGTAAAAAATTTAGCAAACAAATGAGACGGAGAAGTTGTAAGTAAAAAATTTAGCAAACGAATGACACGGAGAAGTGGTAAGTAAAAAATTCAACAAACGAATGAGACGGAGAATCGGTAAGTAAAAAATTCAACAAACGAATGAGACGGAGAATCGGTAAGTAAAAAATACAACAAACGAATGAGACGGAGAAGCGATCTTTGACCTTTTTCGCCTCCCCATCCCCCGTTGGCCTCTTTCACCTGTCCAAACGGGGGAATCGCACAAGAAGTGCAGCAGAACTTCACACTCACGCAGAAACATGAATACAACGCGGTTCATTCGTGGTAGATGCATCGGCATAAGGAGATGGGAAGAGAGGGGCTCTCTGTGGGCGTACCTTTTATCCAATATATCATCGAAGATGGGGGCACGAACTTGGCTGCGCTTCGGTGTCGGACGCGAACAATGGGAAGGAATGGCGTGGTAGCGTGGAGCCAAATAGAATTGTGCCTAACTGCAGGTGCCTTTAACGGCAAACTTACCTAATGGCGACGTGGAGGGGCGCAGAGCCGTGTACGCTACGGCAATTTCGTCCCAATTTTACCAAAAAAACAAAAAAAAGATGTGAATAAATAGGCGAACGAACGAATAATCCAATGAACGAATGAACAAATAAATGTATGCGGGTTCGGGCACATATACGAAATGGCTAGCTTAAAACATGATGGGTTCGGCAAAAACAAAAAGGGGGAAAACGGATGAGGGCGTTCTACTCAACTCCGATAGCCGCCTTGAAAATATCGAGTGTAGGTAGGGCTGAAATGGGAAGCCGCTCAATTGGGAAGAGGCTATGCTCGGGTAACGAATTGAACGCTTCGCGTCAAAAGGTGCTACGCCAAATGATTTACGCTAGTTTAGCTTGCAAAAAAACGCACACTCACATTTTCTCGCTCGCTGCTTTGTAGTAAAACACACATATATCAGCGTAAGAGATAATGACAAACCCGTCCAAACGAGTACTTGGCAGCGCAAAGGACCGTATCTCCCGTTGGAGATGCAGATAAAGTGTGAAGAATTTGTACAGTATGTGAATCCCTACTTTGCAATTTCGCGCAATGAAAAGGGTTTCCGTCCGGCTTTTCTTTTTTTTTTTTTTTCCTTTTTTTTTTTTTTTTTTAACCCACAATTGAAATTTTAACATGTAAAGGCTTCCACCTTTTTTGCATATTTCGAGTGCGTTTTTTTTTTTTTTTTATTTTCCTACTTTGCATATATTCGTTATTATGTCATTTCTTTTTAGTACAAAAGGCAAAAATGTGAATAATTCCGTTTGGGAAAAATGTACGGGTGGGTTATGCTTCACCTACCTTTTAGAGGTAAAACGCGAGTGTGGTCCATAACCCAGTGGTGATTGATCAAATTCCGCAGAAGTCAATTGGCGAAGATCACGTTATCGGCACTTCCACTTGAATCTTCATGTCAACCTTTCCGTGCAGGAAAGCGAGCATGTACGCGAGGAAATCCATACATGTAGAATCGAATAATTTATTTTTCCACAAGGAAAAAGTGGATGCCAAGAGGACACATCAATAAACTCGTGCCAGCATTTCGTAATACACGTATGTCATAACGCATGACCGTATGATGAACTTTCAATTTTAAAGCTCGTACGGTGACACATAAAATGGACAAAAAGAAAAAAACAATTTTAAAAAGAAGACACCCTAAAAACGTTAATTCCTTTTGTTCTTACGCACCCTTTCTGGCAGCTACACTTCGCAAAAGGGAAAAAAATTTTGTCCACTTTTTTCGTTGAAAAATGGAGTATTATTTAACACCTGGCTTGTTCAGGTAAATTTTGCTTCTTCTGGCTTTCTTTTGCTTCCTTTTGCTTTTTTTTTTCCCCCATTTTGCACATTTTTTACGCCATTTTGGCTACCAAAAGGGCTTTACAAAATGAGCGGGAGGAGAAAGTCTCCGCTCCACAGGACACGGGAAATGCAATAAAAAAAAAAGGGAGCATAAACGAATGTGCCTAAAAAATGAACATACGTTCATATGTGCCTACGTCCATTTGTAGATATGCTGCTACATGCCCCCCAGCATGTGCACATTTTTGCCATGGCGAAGAGGAAGGCTCTGTGCCGCGCTCTTCTTTCATATCACCTCCGCTTGTAGAAGAGCACTCTCACACATTTGCAAAAACTAAATGAAACTTTTTCAAATGCGCTGTACATGGTGAGGAGGCGTAACGAAAAGGGGTAGACATGAGCACGAAATGATTCTTTGAATTTTTTTCCCCTCTTTGTTGGAGTTTTTTTTTTCTCTTTTTTTGCGTGCCATACGACCCTTTTGTATGTTTACCTTACACAGCACGTATGTAACGTATAACTTCACTGCAAAGGAGGGCAATTCCGAAGGACATCTCCCCCGCTGTAGTGGTTTACTCACATGTACGAGCATACACCCTAGTGTGAGCATTTTTTTTCGCATAGGTACCATAATGGCAGTTACCTTTCAAGCATAAGGCATGATTTCCCTGCATATAACAAAGCTGCATATCGCAGAAGGTCCCGTGCTTCTTGCTTCCTAACTGCATTCGTGACAACATCTGTGCCTATACCTTTGCGGTCCTCGTATCGGTCGTTTTACCTACATTTTTATCTTCCCATTAATTCGTCATATTTTTCTCTTAACATCGTGAGGGAAAAAAAATATGTAGTAAATGCTGCAGGTACACCACGCGATTGCTATGGGTTACGCACGGTGTACATAAGCAAGAATGCATAAGCGAGTGGGCTTACGATACGTACACTTTTCTACAAGCATATGGTTTCCCCCGTTTTTTGCCCTTTCAAAGAACTCGTCTGTTCAAGGAGGCCCCCGTTTTGATATGCAATCCCGCAGTGGAGTGAGTGGCCCCAGTTAAAAGGGGAAACATCACCATAGGCATATAGAATTCATCTCATAGCGCAATTATTTCAGCGCAACCACGGGTTTTGAGCTGCGCCCCGCGCACGAGTACAGTTATGGTGCCGTGTTGTCATGTGTACGGGTTCGGCGCACGGAGTGGCGTGTACATTTGTATGTAAGGAGCATATGGGTAGCACATGCGCAGCAGATTGGGGTACAGTATTTATGCCACCAGTGCGGCCAGTATTCTCAAACCTCGCTAATCGATGACCTCCTAAACCGCTGATCAGCCAACCGCTTCCGCTAAACACTTAAGTGAAGAACTGCTCAAGCAAAAAACATGTTCATTTTTGCATGGGCGTACGCAAAAAAAAAAATATATATATATACTTTTTACAAAAGAGGAGGCAACGTTAGGTGGTGGACGACAAAAATAAACATTTTTAACATAAATATTTCTTCTGCGCAAGGGGAAGGAAGCTTTAAAAAATTAAAAAAAAAAAAAAAAAATAAAGAATTAAACGCCAAGTTATTTTTTATTTACGAAAAAAAAAAAAAAACGAGCAAAAAAAAATTATCATATACATATTCATTTATACATACATATATATGTTATACGTATTCAGCCGAACGCGCAATTTGCAGATTTTGTGACCCTTCATTCTTAGCAAAGGAAAAAGCAGTTCCCTTGCATACAAAAGAGTGATTGTTTTTGTACGGTTACGCCAATAGCTATGTAAAAGTATACATGTATTACGTGGTCCCCATTTGTACGTCCTGACACTTTTGTACTCGCATACGAGCGCATCATTTGCGTTTGCAAGTTTAAGCGAACAGGGGAAAAAATAAAAAGCCGCCCTCATCGAAAGTAGCCAAGCACAGTATATTCTCTATACTCATTATACTGCTCCTAAAACGTGCATGTGAGGCTCTTTTTTTTTAACCACAAAATTTTGAACATTTCTTAAATGACATAAAAGGGAAAATTTTAAAATGAGTTCAAATTGTTCACAGGAGAATGAGGTAGCCTTTCTTCGCCTTGCTTGTTAATTTTATGTGGAGCCGTTCGACGAATGTGTTTATGCCAGTGCGTGTTTGTATATATAGAGAGAAAGAGGTCGTATAGTATGCGTGTTACCTCCTCTGTGTTTACTCCCCCGCCCCCTTTTTTTTTTTTTTGTTGTTGTTTCTTTGCCCAACTTGTGAGACTGACTTTGCCGTCTTACTAGTGTGAACAGTTGAACATTGTTTTTTTTTTTTTTTTTTTTTTTTTCTCTCCTGCAGGACGAAGCAAATATAATAGACGGGAGATTCCAAAATTTTCTAAAATTGAAGGCGCGAAATGGCGCCGTGAGCAACGGAGGGGCAGGCGGCCATTTTAGCAGCCATTTGGGCGACAACGTGGGTGGCAGCTTCAGTGATAGTTTTAGTGGCAGCTTTAATGGCAGTTTTAATGACAGCTTCAGTGGCAGCTTTAGCGGCAGCCGTGGCTGCAACGAGGGTGACGCCCCTAGTAACACCAACAATGGCAACAGCGGCAACGGAGGAAACGGAAGCCCCTACAGCAATGCCGCCAGTAGCAGCTACTATGGTAGCGCGAACAGAAGCACATCAGAAAATGAAGAGACACACGGAGGAGGGGATCTCTCGAACATAAAATTTAGCCAAAATGGACAATACAAGAGATACCATGACTTTTATAATAACAAAAACTCCCTTCAACATTATTTGAAAAAATTAAAAGCATGTAAAATAGACGCAGACGAACTTCGAAACATTTTGGAAAAAAGACTCGCCCTAGAGCGTGAGAATCAAATGCTTAAGTCAATACAGGACGATGATAAGAAAGGAGGGTTTGGAAGTGAAACCAATTCTTCCTCGTCCAACCATGAAGGCTTACATCTTTACAGGAAACTTAATTTTCTGAACAAAAATAATAGAAGCAAATCAAAGAGTAAGAACAGAAAGAGAAAGAGAATTAACTCCAAAATTGACAAAAAGTTTATTATTAAATGCCGGACATGTAAGTACGTCAACCCTAATGGTTTCAAGATGGGAGACTACTACACGTGTCAGAATTGTGGGTACAACGACTTTTCCGTGTTACGGTCCAGTTCCCCCAACAACGGGGAGTGAGTAGCGTGGGTGGAGGTCGTCGTGCGTAGAGGTCCACGCCAGGGGGGGGTCCCTACATGTACGTTGGTATGTATGTGTGTATACATATATATATTTATATATATATTTATGCACACCTGCAGCTGCACGTTCGTGTGCGCCCCCGCTCACCCTTTCGCCTCCGCACCCATCGAGGAAGACGCCACCACCTGCCTGTTCATCAAGATAACGCGGTTACTTAGCGCCCCGCGCATAGGAGCTTTTATCTGCGTTCGTTACCCCCACACACACACAAACCCCCGTAGCAGTAGTATTGATTCCTTATGTATACTTAAATTTTGAAGCATAATTTATTATCAAATAATTACGTAGCTTCTTTTCATTTTTCCCTTATCACTCTTTTTTTTTTTTTTTTTCTTCTTTTCCTTTGGCACATACGTATTTATCAGCATATATGACATAATTTAAATTTTTACATTCTTATTATGTTTATACGTGAATATTCATATGTAAAACTTTGTAAAAAAGAGGATACCCTAGTGGAAACTCGGCGCGGAAAAACTGTTCGCGGCCTGTTTTGTCAGCATGCGCATGATTGGACGTGTGGGTAAATATGTGTACACGTATGTATGAATAGCTTATATCTATATCCACCTATCCCACATACATACAAATGTGCATGTATGTACGCCTGCCTAAACTAATTTTCCAAAAAAACAGGCGCACAATTTTGCGTTATTTTTATTTTTTGAATTGACACCCCCAGAATATGTTCACGCATGACCTGGACAAGACGCTGGCGTGCAGTTGTACCTCCCGTTTGGCGGCAAATATGAGGGTGTAAACGTGTAGGGGTAAATGCGTAGGGGTAAACGCGTAGGGGTAAACGCGTAGGTGTAAATTCATGGGGGTAAATGGCTAAGCGTCCCATTCGCTGCTAGGGAAAGCGCCTTCAAACACACGGCATGTAACGCCTTTCAATGGGTAATCATATCTCTCCTCTTGCAAAGCGTCCAAATGGAATTATGACGCAAGCGGTGAAACTTGCTGCGCTTCTTCCGTTTAAGCATAATAATGTTACTCATAAGGAACGGCTGCCTTCTTTTTGTTGCGTCTCCAAGGGACAAAAAACATATGTCCCGAAATAGTTAACCACTCTTCCACGTGGAGAAACCATTTGAACGTTCTTGCAGGGATGTACTTTGTGGCACAGGCAACGCATATACGCGGTAGAGACACACGGACACAATTGCTCCCCCCCTATCACCCCTTTTTACTGCAATGTAACGTGGAACGTACATAACGCTGAGGCAATTTTTTAAAAAAACGATTTTTACAAAAAGGAAAAAAAAAAGGCATAATTGTAAAATTAACAGGTTGTGTAAAAAATGACGAAATTTATTTTTTATTTTTCATGAAATTGTTGCGAATTTAGTTGACGCGCTGATTTGTTTTCTTTTTTCTCCACATTGGCCAGTTTAATTTTTTTTTTTTTCCCTCTTTCTATTTTCTTTTCTTTCTTTTTCCAGCTCAGTAATTCCATCCCAATTTGCGATTCCAATTTTGACGTTCCCTCCTGCCCACTTTGACAAGAGAAATTTGCGAAAGGTAAAAACTTCAAAATGGGTCAGAACGCGCGGGAGGGGAAATAAAGCAAGATAAAGTACAGAGGGGCGGATCTTCCATTTTGACGCATTTCTTTTTACCGTGACTATGCGAAAAAGGGGAAAAAAATGAAAAGCGGAATGTTCAGTCTTTTTAAGCGGTTCATGCTTACGCGGATGATTGCATTTGTGCAGGACAGCCGTGACGTGTTCCGCTTGACGGGTTGTCTCGAGTAGGGGGTACCTTCAAACAGGTACTACTTCTCCCATGCACTGCGCTTAACTTGTGAGGGGCAGGCGGAATGGGCGGCCACGGAGGGCTAAACATCCTGCCGCAGAAAAAGTGGAACGTTTACAGGAAGGATAGACAGTTTAAAGTGAATTATGACGAAAACAAACTTATAAAGGAAGAAGAAAAAAAAGTGAGAAAAAAGACTGAGCAGGCATTTGAAAACACCATCAGTCAGCTGAAGCAGAACGTGAATCAAAGCAGCGCGCACGAAGGCGATGCCTGCCAAAAGAATAACCAAAATGAGGGGAACCATCACTGTGAACACATTAACCTATTTGCAGAAGAGGAAAAAGAAATAAATGAAAGGAACAAAAAGCATGAAGAATTTTTAATCAAAAAAGGACACTACATTTACAATGATAAAAATTTTAATGGAGAAAATTGTATCTATGACAAGACAAGTAATGCAAAAATTGTTTCCGATTTTGACAAAATTAAGTTAAGTCAAAATGAGTGGTATTTGAGGAGACAGAGCAGCATTTTTCCCAACACGAATGAGTCGAAGGAGCTAAAGGGGGGGAATAGGGATGACCCTTTTTGGGACAAGGTCCACCAGGGACAAACTGACCATCTGCGGAGAAGCCACTCGTCAGAAAGTGACGACTCACATCGGCATGGGGGAAGGTTAAAACATCGAGATAGTAGAAGGAACAAGGAAAAGGAGAAGAAAAGGAAAGAGAAAGAGAAGAAGAAAAAGAAGTATGACCATATCAAGAAACTTATAAAATATAAAAAAGACAAGGAGAAAAGGGAAAGGAAGAAAAGCCGCAAAAAGTGACTGCCCTCTGGTTAGTAGCCCCAAAGTGTCGTCTGCAAATCTGAATATCTGGAGCAAATACGCGTGAAAAGCGCAGTTCACCAATTTAATAGCAAAGGGGGGTTCTCCTATATTGCCATAATGCATGGCAGTCCCGTGAAGGGTACCGGCGCATGTCGGACCTTTTGGGAAATTCGGGTCGCCGGGCGGGAAGAAGTTGTCTAAACTGTGAAGGAAAAAGGGAGCAACGACAAAATTCTCCAATTATGAAGTTCCCAAGATGCCATTGAAAGGATTAAAATGGGGACATCTGCACGAACAAGGACGCGCACTAATGGAAGAGAGCTTTTTATTTTTTTTCATGCGAGTAGCCAACGTTTTAAGAGATTCCAAGGCACCACATTTTACGAAGTGCCACCACCATTCCGATGTGGGGTGTTCAAATCCCAAAGTGGGAAACGAAACTGCTTCAAGTTGACATGTTTTGGTGCGGACATAAATCAACGCAGCTTTTTTTTTTTATTTGGCAAAAATGATAAGTTAATGTGCCTTTAAAAGGTGTGTTCTGCATCATACCGAACAGGTTAACATTGGGCAGCATTACCCCCATGAGAAGAACGTTGTATGTTTATTTAGACACCGTTTAAGGGATATCTGCCTTTTCACGTTTGATCATTACCTGTGTGCCATAACATAGATGTGTACCCCTGTCTGGGACGAAATTGTCTTTTTTTTTGTTATATTTTCACGTGTACACATTTATATGGACGCATCTGTAAGGAAACACCACTTTTTTTTATTTACACACTTTTGCATCTTTACAAATTTGCTTTTTTGATCGTCTTTGGACATAATGTGATAATATTATATATAAAAGGAAAAAAAAAAAAAAAACGAATTAAAAAATGGTTTTTTTTTGTCTTTTTAAAACTTACTAAAATTTAAAACGATCTTTTGTGTATCTGTAAATATTGCTAATATAGCATACACTATACAAACAAGATTGAAGAAAAATGGGGAAGAAATGGCCAGAGGAGTGAAAGGGAAAGCGGAATGCACTCACTTAAGGGAAGGACAGACCACTCATAAAAATGTACATAGGTAATACATATACACACATTTGTAAACGTGCACACGCCCGTATGCATAACCTGTAAAAATGAAAACTTTTAATTAACAATTTAAATGAAAATGCATGTCAAAAGAAAGGTAAAGAGGAGTAATTACCCTTTTAAAAATTTTTAATGTTAATTTTGCAAATGGGACAGGTTGACTTTTTATTTATCCACTCAATTATACAGGATTGGTGAAAATTGTGTGTGCAAGGCAAAAATATGAGAGATTCGTTGTGCTGGTAATTTTCGTAACAAATGGAACATATTTTTAAGTTGTTATTTTCGTTTTTTTTTATGTCAAAGTGCACAATTAGGTAATCATTATTTTCCTTTAACTTTGCGCGCGTGCCTATTTTTTTATTTCCACTTCCAGGTTGTTCTCCCGCGCTGCTAGACGCATTGGCCACTCCTCGTGTGCTCCTACTTACAATCCTATTGGTCCTTTCGTTGCTTCGAGTTAACGTTTGTTCCCTTCTTAAATTTGCGACAAAGGGGATGTCTGTTGCTCCTTGTGGGCCGCCGCTAATGGGGACCTCGTCAGCTGAGCTTGCGCTTATGGAGCTGGGCATCGCTGAGCCATTATTAACGTGGCGTGTGCTGTTCGTCGTGATATTATTGTTTGTGCCGCTGCCGTTGTTGTTTGCGACGCTGCTGTTATTGTTTACGCCCCTTCTGCTGTTGCGATTCACCCCATTTCCGCCATTGCTGCGGTTGGTCCTGCTGGCCCTGTGTGGCGGAAAAACGTAAAAGCTGAAAACAGGATCTAAATTTTCTTCAGTGTTCGCTCTCACAGTTGTAGTGCTAACCCTGGACGAGCACGTACTGGTCGGTGGACCGAGAAGGGGGGCCACGCGTTGCCCTCCCCCTGCACTTGTTTCGGCCCTCCTACCCGTACGCGGGCCAGGGGCTCTAGCTAATCCTCTTGCAACCATTACAGCCGCATTAACGGCAGCATGTGCAGCACCGACCGGGGGAGAGCCCACAGAAGCAGCTACAGCAGAACACGCAGCAGAACCAACAGAGAATCCAAGAGGAGGGCCAACAGGACCAACAGGCGCACTTATAGGCGCACCGACAGCACCTCCCATAGCAGCAGTTCTGTTATTGTCATAATCATTATTCGTAGTGACACAATTGAAGTTATTTATGTTAATGATAGATGTAGTTCCAATGTTGCTATTCCCGTTGTGAATTCTCCCAGGTCCCTGGTTCGAACTTCTATTGCTTATGCTGTTTCTACTAGTGCTGATAAAGCTGTAATTGTTCGTAATGGTGTTAACAACTTGATTCGTTCTAACATCACTCCGGATGTTTCTGTTATGTCTATTTGGTATGAACAGAAATGGATTGTTGGAGGGAGGGTCGCCAGGATACATCCCTACACCATTATTAATTAAATTGTACGGCATGGTTCCATTCATAAGATGGCTCGTATTTCTTCCATTGTTTACGGGCGAAATGTTATTATCGCCATTGTTACTCCCGTCGTTGCGGTAATTAGACATGTTAGAATTGACGTTCATGTTATTGGCTTCCTTAATACGCCTAGAATTTGTTGAGTCATTAGAAGTTCTATACGTGTTGCTGTTTGTTACTCTTCTTAAGGGCCATATATTGTTAGAGTTATTGTCAAAATGGGAAAACCCCGAATTTTCACAAATACATGGATATCTGTCTACCAAATTGGAATATAAGTAATTTATATCATTAATGCTTCCAGTTTCTGTACGTACTATTTGGTTATACGGATTTCCACACGAGTGGGAGAAATATGTGTGCGGTAAATCTGGTGGTATCCCTGTAAAAAAGCTTTCATGTGAAAATACATTCTGGTTATGAAAGAAAGTGCTTCCGTTTCTGCCATTGAATTCTTGCGTACCTGGTCCATTTGTGCTGTAAAAATTGTTTTGTCTTCCACGATTGGTGGTTTCCCCACTGGAGTTGCCATCTGGGTAGCTGTTGCTTCTATTGATATTGACGTTCCTCCCATTGTTGCTGCCGCTGCCGCTGTTCATGTGGATAAGGTTTCCATTGCTCGTGTGACTGACACTTCCCCTGGCCATCTCGCTCCCGTTCCCTCCGTCAGTGCTATTAACAATAGTGATGCTGCTTCTGTTAAGAATGCCCCCACTGATGGTGTTGACAATGCTGTTCCTGTCATCGGTGCGACTATGTTCATTTCCTAAAATATCGATATTATTTCCCATTGCAGCGTTAATTTTTTTATTCACATCATCTAAACTTTGGTATATTTTCCTTAATTTCTTATTTAACACATCATCGACAGAATCATCATTTTTTCCATTCCTATTTGTTCCCCTTATGTCATTTATATCCGTGAGTATGGAACTCATGCTTTTATTCACAAAACTGTCTATATCTGCACTTGCACTGTTAATATTAAACCTATTCTTAGATTTTTCTGCAGCCCTTTTTACGTTAGCTTCTATTGCGCTTATCATGGAATGTATGTCGTTAATAATACTGCTAGGATGTTCCTCGCTCTTATAATTGTCTGTGTTCTTACTCGTGCTGCTATTTTCAAACGATGATGCGTTGGGGTCAGGAAAAATGGCAGAAATGGATTTTCTCATAGAAGACAAGAAATTATCAACAGAATTTCTGGTTGCTTCTAATTTATTGGGTAAATTTCGCTCTCCTCCATTTGTGGTTACATTTTTCTTTAAATCTTCCACATTATTGCTGAACGGTAAAATGTCTTCTACTTTATTTTCCCCTGGGCTCACAATTTCTATTATATTCTGCGCACTTACACCTTTGTTGCATAAGTTATTTATGGAATTGTTATTTTTCCTATCTACCATGTTGTTCTTGTTTTGGGAAATGCAAATCACGCTCTTATTGTTCCTTTTATTGATAACTGCTGGGCTGTTTCTAAAACGGTCAAGATTGGAATTGTAATTATAAATCATGTCAAAAATTTTATCTTCCTCAGCATGATGGTCATTATTATCAGTTAAAATTATTTCCGAGTTGTTAAGAGTACAATTGGTGCTAGTGAAGGAACGTTTTAGTGCACATCTGTTTTGCTTGTTTCGGTCTGAGCTAAAATTAGTATAGAAGCTCTTATTCCTTGTATTGAATAGGCCATTATTTGGGTTCTTTTGCTTTTCATATGCACAACTTTGTTCATTTTTTTCTGCAGATTCTAGCGTGTGTGCGTATAAATGATCCTGTAAGATGGATTTCTCTATAATATCAGCGCAAATGTTGCATAAGACGTAGGTAGTCTTCCCCTCTTTATTGTAATTTCTGTCATTGTTTTCGTTATGGTTTCCGCATCGAGTGTTATTCCCATTAGTAGCTCTTCCATTGGGTGTACTATTCTCCTTACTGCCGCTTCCACTTGTTGTGTTGCTCTCATTTCTGCTTGTTCCAATCGTATCACACACATCACCGCAGTTTTCAGTGTTGTAATCATGCTTCGGCTCTACTTTTATGGGAACAGTTTGATCATCCCTAACTTCTAAATTTCCTTTTTCTTCATTTCCGTTTCCCACTGAAGAACCTGAACTTCCGCTTTTAACATTTGTCGAATCTGAACTTATGCATATAACTTCTTCTTTTTTCCCTTTTACTTCGGTTAAATCATAAAAATTGTTTAATTCATTTTTTTCGTGGTTCCTTTTCTCCGATGAGTGCTCCGTTTCTTCGGAGATGTCATAAAAATCATTTTCCCTGTTTCCTACACACACATTGCCAATTTTTTCTTCAGAATTTTCTTCTTGAGTCCCTGATTCGGAATCAATGGATACTTCTACGTTATCATTTTTATGTTCTTCTAAATTACTGATCATTTTAAAAAACTGCCTTTCCGTTGCGATTTTTTTTTAAGCTCTTTTTTTTTATAATTTCTTTTTTATGCGTTCTTTTAAGTGTTTCCGTTTCCGATGCGCCTTTTGCGTGTTTTTTTAATTAAAAAAATTTTCTTTTCCGTCTCAAAGGGGAATAACAAGAGAAGGCATGTTTTATATATATTTTTATTCTTCATGTAGACTTTTCCAAAAATGCGTATGTTCAACTGGAGCATATGAAAACTGGTTGCAAATAAAAAAATTCTGTGTAAAATTTTCCTTATGGGTAAAAAAATTATGATGTAAATATAAATTTCGACAAAACTAAAATTTTCAAGTGAACGAAAAATCGCAATGTCATTCCTATCTCTTCACATACAAAACTTATGGGCTTGTATATAATGAATTATAACCACAAGCATTCGAGCTGTACATTAAATAAACACGTAATTTAGTAGGCATATGCGAATATATATTTATATACATATACATGCATTACGTACAATTTTTTTCGACTTTTTTAATGTATTGCATTAATTTTTCCGAAAACGTAAAATTTATGAATAAACAATTTTTTTATATCTTCTCTGTACTTAAAAACGTTTAAAAAGAATTTATGGTTTTTAACAAATTCAAAAAAAGTTGCATGAAAGAATGTACAGCTGTTTTGTTCTGAATTCTTCTGCATGCTGCTCTTTACGTTATGTATACGTATACATAAAATAACACCTTTTACATATGAAGTTTTTTTTGTATTGTATTTTTACTGGGGCGTGTATTTGTACAGATGTTTTTTTTAAAGTTGCTAAAACTTTTATTCAAAAGGCATAAATACTTTTTATCGTATTTCTTAAAAAGGCAAAAATGATACACCTGCTTATGGGGAATTTTATTTTATTTATTTTTTTTTTTTTCATTTTTGCTTAATTTTTAACTCTTTTGTTCAGATATAAAAATGTACAATGTGTTCCACATACTGTATTATAGATCATGCAAATAAGAATTATAGAGCTGCCATTTCGCCGTCATTTTTTTTATATATTCATTTGCAACCCACTTCTTGGTGCACATGTACATAATTTTTTGCATGTAATAAATCATCACACAGTTCACAATGGAATGTAATGAAATCGATTCCTTAACATACATAAAAAACATTCATATTGCGTACTTATCTTTTTGTTCATTGCATTGCTATAAAAGTGTTGATTTGGTGGACGGAAGAATGAAAGATCATGCGGCTGATCGAACAGTTATTGTTATTGCCTGTGCCTATTTACAAGCATGTGACGACAGTTGTTTCTATGTATGTGGTTCCATTAAAATAGCCTTAAGTGTTTTTACATCATAATTTGAGCAAGCACATTAAACATTTACAAAAGGACATTTTTTTTGGTCTTGTATTTTCTTCAATAAGATAGAACGAACAAATACGTAAATAAAATTTACAGAGTACAAATGTATTAAAAATATTTAAAGGGTTTTTCCCTTTTTTTTCGAATTTAAATTGAAAGGCTTTCTTTGTGTCCTCTTTAAGAACACATATTTTTTTCTGCTTCTACATGTTATTCTTTTTTTACTATTAAAAAATAGATGCTTATTTTTCAAAAATCGAAAATGACATTGGTTTTATTCTGAAAAGGACAAAAAGCATAATCTTCCCCTCATAAGTTAATATTTTAAAAAAAAATTTATAAAACGTAAAATAAGGAATTTTATCAGGAGCATAACTCTGTATATTATATTTTGGCCATTTTTCATGCAATATGCATAAAGACTTTTTAATAAACCACATGAATGATAAAAGCATTATAATGAATAAATAAGAGCATACTTTAAGAGTTGAAGATCAACATTTTATAAATGCATTGAAACGATGCATTAATTATTTATGTTAAAGTACTGTCCTACGTTACAACACATTTTTCGTTAATAAATGGACGAATTCTGAAAAAAAATTCTATTTGCAAAATATTTTACATGATTAACAAGTTCCTCGGCCTGAAACAGCACATCGCACTACATTTTCGTGCGCATCCTTTGGTTTAATTTTATGCACACCTTAAAATTTTCATTTATATTGCCTCATGTGTAGTTTTTGCATTATTCCCGCTTGACTCTCTACATAATGGTGTTACATTTAAAAAAAGAGTCATATTTACATGAGTAATTATTTCTGTAAATGTTCTTTTTCATAAATTACGAAAAAAGAACGCACACACTGTTACATCAAATTTGTTGTAATTAAAGAAAAAAGAAGTGTATGGCCTGCACACTTGTAATCACATTCATGTATTCTTAAAAAAACGAACGTCTATGCAAGAAATGAGTATAAAGGGGAAATACCTTTTGGTTTTCAGTTCCTATTATCTGCATATTTTTTATGTCTACTATAACTTTTTGGAAAGAAACACAAGCATTCTTCTTCATACAACAATCTATTTAATTCTTCCCATGTTCAATAAGAAAAGAAAAAAAAATATCTGCAAATATCAAGCTTTTTCGTCCGTCATGAATTTGTATAGCGCTAAAATTTACCCATTTTCTTCAAAAAAAAATTACCCAATTTAGACACAATAAAGGTATGATTAATAATTGTGCTTTCATAAAAGATGCTCCAGAAATGAATTCAAAAGGATAATCCCCAGAAAGTAAATTTACAGATTGAAGTTCATGCTGGGTCAACAACAAAAAAAAAAAAAAAA
>NW_008481852.1:68051-71359 GCF_000524495.1 Plasmodium inui San Antonio 1 | reverse complement strand
AAAAAAAAAAAAAAAAGATTTAAATAAACTGCATAATCTTTATGGACACCTATGATCTTTCTTAAGTTCTTTTTTTGTAGCTTTTGGAAGGTTGTTCATTTTTTTGTTCCTAACAAGATATGATACACTTTAACGTCAATGACACGCTTGTAGGTACATTGCATTGTAATTTTATCTATTCCAACACAAAATAGAAGGTGAACATTTTGTGTTTCACTTCTATATTTTAAACAGTATTGTTACGTCTTCATAAGCGATAAGCTTAAGAAAATTTTTTTTATGCTGTGCAAATATTTTTTAATACACGCCTTTATGTTGCTGTACATGACTGTAGTAGCGTTGAAGCAGTGATTTTGTTTCCTTGTAATATTTTTTATTGTTTCAACTATAACAATGATGAAAACATTTAAGTTAAACATTTTTCATGTAGGTCTTTTCGCAATGCGACGTTATATTCTAGGTCCATTTTGAGGGATGTGCAACTTTTGCATAGTGAATGATAATTAAAATATTTTTCGAATTGTACACAGAGAATTCTGCTTATGAAAGATTGTATAGCATAAAGTCTACGCAGTCAAATGCATAGGACATATTCTCTTTGATTAATATATAAGAAAATTATATTTTTCTTAAATTTGTTTTACATGGATAGGATTAATATAATCTTTAGACCATTTTACTTAAATTGCGCAATTTCCATATTGTGTTAACTCTGAATCTGATGCAATACACAAGTTCTACCCATTAGGATGTTCTGTTCATTATTGAATTTAAAGTTTTAAATGTTTTGTTCTGAACAAATTAAGGCTTGTTTTGAAGCCAAGGTTGAATTTTTAATGAATAAACGTCTTTATAAAAACGATATTAATATAAAGTATAACCCAAAGTTGCATACATTAGCTTTATATTACTGATCACACTGTGTACATCGTGCGTTATAGAATTTAAGACACTGAAAGGAAGCATCTTTAACGATTAATCCTTTTTCTAAGTGCAACTGTCTGAGCTAAAGACGCCATGAAATGTTAAGTCTTAGATATGTTTACTCCATTTATGATGAAAATGGAACACTAACATAAAAAAAAAAAATTATAGCTCTTAGGCCATACAGAACATTACGCATTAATGCTTAAAAAAAGACGTTTAATTATTCATAAATGAAAGAGATGGGGAAAAAAAGTTTGGCCTTAGGTCTGACTTCTGATATTTATCTAAAATGTGTCTTCATGTAATATGTACTAAATGGGAAAAGGACATTCCTTTTTAAAACGGAAAAGAAACATTGGAAGAAACGAGGCTTTAGTTATAGATGAACGAAAGGTTATTTTGTTTGCATAAGATGAAACATGAATATAATTTTGTTTGTCCTTTTTTGTATTTTTTTATGTAACTTTTTTACATCTATAATGCATAAGAGTTTTATCGATTTTATAATAGGACTCTGTTTCTATAAATTTACAAAAATTTTAAAAGTAAAAAGGGTAGCCTCTTCCATGTTAAATTCAAAGTGTGTTTATATGCCATGAACTGTATGATATTGTGTTCAATGCCAATTTTTCCTGTCTAAAGAAAAATGTAACATAAAACATACAACATGGATTCATTTAAAATTTATGCAGTATTATTCATCACTTAAGAAAAAATTTATAAGGTCCAGAAAAGGCAAAAGCAGCTAATCACTTGTTCAGCTATGTATACATTATGAAAATTCCTAAGATAAGGCAGTCTATAAAAGAAATAACACTATAACTGCAGATGCATAGTGCATGCCATATGTGAAAAATAGAACTATTTCTAAACGAATGTTGTGCAAATCGTAAAAATTTTTTCCCCGTCATGGTCTAGAATAAACAATTCCACAGGTGAAAATATTAACACAATAGAAAGACACAAAAGACAATTATTTTTTACTTTTTATTGATGCATTCTACCAAAATTTAAATTAAACGGTCTACCGTTCCTGGTAAAAAATGTTTATTTTGTCTTTTAGAAAATTTTCTCTGGGACTCGAAATCAAGTTTCCACATCATTGACAGGTATAAGTGGTATTGGATAAAGGATAAGTAACACTTAATAGACACGTTTATATGTGATGATAATCTTGTTCGGTATACACGTTAAGTAAACATGTTTCAAAACAAATTATTTGAGAAAAAATAAATTTATAACGAAAGAAATATGCTTCTTAAAAGTTCTTAATCTAACATTAAGATATGATTTTTTGTAGCAAAATATCAATTCCATAGAAGAATTTTTAACCAAGGGAAATATACAATCATTATATTGGACCTTAAAACTTGTTGAAAGTCGCATCAAAATAAGTATAATTTACAGACACTCGTGACATGTGTACTTTAATACACAAAAATAATAAACTATATGTACAATTAAGCAGTTAAAATTAATTATTTAATAGAAATTATAATTTAAAATAAACCTTAATAATAATGCGAATAAAAAATAAATGATCTTCTTGTGTTATTAATTTTAATATAAAGAAATCATTAATTACGCAAAGTTATTTAAAATAAAAAATAAGTTGTTTATTGTCTTATAATAAATGTAAAATTTTGTAACTAAAATGATTATTTTGCGTATAAAAAAATATTTAATTGTAAAAATAATCTTAAATAAATAATTCCTAATGCAAAAAATTAATTATATATAAGAATTAAATTAATATAAATTAATTCTAAATATAAATATTAAAATAAAATTTAATAAATTAATTAAATTAGTATGAATAAACAAATATATTAATTAATTAAAGTTAATAAATAAATTAATTAATTGAATTTAAATAAATATATAAGTAAAATAATTAAATTTTAAATTAAAAAAATAATATATTAAATAAAATATATATAGATATTATTTAATAAAATAAATTAATTAAATCTTAATATATAATAAATAAAAATAATTAAAAGTTAAATAAATTAAATAATTATTAAATGTATAATGAAAATTTAATTTAATAATAAATTAATGATAAAATATAATTAAAAGAATAATATATATAATTACTTTTTTTAAGTTAGTTAATTAAAAAATAATGAAATAAATAAATGTCTTTTAATAAACAAAATAATATATTATTTATTATATTAATTTAATTATTCACCCTTAATTAAATAAATATGCTTAATTTATCCTAATTCATAATATTAATTTTAATATATATAATAATTATGTTCCTATTAATTTTCCTTTATAACAAATATAAATAAAGTATATATTAAACTATTTAATTATAAAAAAAAAGTTAAACTAAATAGTATAATTATATAAAGCCTTAATTATTTATA
>NW_008481852.1:20580-65657 GCF_000524495.1 Plasmodium inui San Antonio 1 | reverse complement strand
TTTATTTTACTAATTTAAATAATATAAAGAATTAATTCATTTTTTTATTTATCTATTATTTAGTTGTTAATTTATTTATATTAATTATTTTATTTTCCTATATTTTAAAATTATATTTATAATAATATAAATTTTTTTTTATTACTATTCTTATATTTTCATTAATTTAAAATTATAATTGTATATATAATATATATATTAATTTAATTTATTGTTTATGTTATAGTATATTTTTACTTATCTATATATTATTTTTTATTTGAATTGTAATATTCATAAATATATTAGAATTACTTTTAATTTTTATAGTCATCCTTTATGTTATTGCTAATTAATCTTATCGCTTTATTATTACTACACTATTGTTCATTTCTTTTAAAATTAAATACATATATTAAGTAATAATGGCATTATTAATGTGGTAGAAATGACATTCATTGAAGTCTTCTTTAATAATAACTTGGTTAACAAAATGAAATAGAGTAAAGTTTACCGTAGATTGATATGTATGTCATAAACGCATCAAATGAAAATTATATGCAAAAGATTAGATATTTCAAAAAAAAATTATGATGAAATTTTTTTCACTGTGAAAATTTTAATGTGTAAAGATCACAAGTTTCAGTTGATTGGATATTAACCATATGTTGTCATTACATTATCACTGTTTTAATACACTCTTAAAAAGGAAAACATGCATAATTGACAATATTATGCATTAAATAACCTCTCTTATGATATAAAGCCCTTTTTTGTTGCCTTCTTAATATTACATATACGCTTACTCAGTAGGCGATATTATTGTGGGTCAAAAATTACTTTATTATTACACATGAAATGTTCACACACTTTTGCAGAGAAGACATATCTGACTTAATTAAAGAGAAACTTTCTAGAAAAATGTTTCTACAAAGAAAGAGCTTATATCTGCTATATGAAATTAATCTTAATGTTCTTTTTATGCTTAAGAAAATGTAGACATGTCTTTTAGTGCCAAGTTTGATTAATGAGTCTTTATACGTCCATATGAAGTATTATAATGTTACAATACATGTCTTTTCTTCCTCATAATGTCCTATTAACTGAGAATTAGTGAGTTTTAGAATTGTTGCAGTATTCATGCAGAAGAGATTCAACAAGAAGGAGGGCACATTAACACATTCTTTGTTTGGGGCCATAGTAAGAATGGTATAATTTCTGATGTATTTGCCATTGTCATTGCTTTGAAGCTGTTCATTGGATGTCTTATCAAATAAATGATCTCATTTATAACCTTTTTTAATTCAGTAAATAAAAAAGGGAAATAATAAAACATTAAAATGAGAAAAATAAACGAAAATGTATGAAACAAAATAAGATATTTTCAGCGTTTATTACCAAAGGCCTCTCCTCACAATGTATATGCAAAATATGTAAGAGCGTTGATTTCTCGCAGAAATGAAATACTTAATTTTTTTGAACTCCTAAGAAAAATTCGTTAAGTAAAACTGAAATATTTATAGTCGACATGTGTAATGCTTTTTCGTGTAAAAATGTGAAGAACAAGTAGAAAATATATGAAATGTTATTTTATTCAGAATAGTACATTTACATTCTTTTTATTTTACCCTTCTTTTTCGTCTGTTCGTATAATGTTTCACAACATGATTTTATGTGGCATTCACGTAAGTATACTTCAGGTTTTGTTTCAAGATGACACGTTTTTTTTTAATGCTTTGATAAATATAAAATTTATTAAAAAGTTGTTGCGAAATAAATATCATAGTTGTAGGACGAATAAATATGCACCTGATATTGCCACTGCACTTAAAAAAGTGTTTTAGTGATAATTCGTAAACCTTAATGGTACTCTCTATTCAACATTTAAAATCCATATATGTGAATGTCCCCACATGTTTGATACATTGTTGTCATGTTCCCTAATTTTAGTAAACAATAATACTAAGGTAAATATTGAAAATAGAAAGGTCCTCGTAATGTTGGAAAGAAAAATGGTAATTACCCTTTTTTAAAGAACCATTTTTGTATTCTTCTAAAGACCTTGTAGCAGTTAAGCTCTGTTGCGTGATAAGTATAAAACGGAATAAAAACACTTTTAAGGTTTTTAATACATGTGTTATAAATGCGCAGAAAAGTTATCTGCTTAACGTTTGTTCTTTATTAGATAATAGGAAGAATAGACACCCTGTAAGTTTTTCCTCTTAGAAAATAAGCATTTTGGAAAATAAGATGAAAAAATTTATAATGTATACAAAATTATTACATATTTTACAGCATTAAAATAACAAGTGTCCAATGAAAAATGCACATAAAGATGTATATAATATAATAAACAAAAAGTTCTACTTCTATGGAAGAATGCTATTACAGAAATGAGATGTCTGTATTTCTTTCTAACGCTTGTCTCTACACATATTTTGTGTTATTTCAAAGATAGTAAGGGGTTCTATAAAGTAGGTCAAATTAGATTAAAGAATCAATTTAAAATATATTTCCTCCTGTCTCAACATGTGTCTAACACAAGGCAAATATCTTAATTGTTTTTAGATAAAAAAGGCGATTTACACCAATAGGAATAAACATTTATTTTAAAATGAAAACAGAAGAAAAGTATTGTATAATCCATTTAAAGAAGCACATAACTTTACTGCTGCAATTATCAAAAGATAACACGCTCATGCAACCCTTCTGAGATTTCATTGTCGACGTTTTTACGGTTCTCTTTCTTACCGTTTAATGTCAAAAATCGTTTATCTGTACTACAATTTCTGTAGTATAACCTATCTAGTTTCTTAACGTAGCGCTTTTTTAAAACAATTATTAAATAAACACCACACATATTTTGCATAGTTCAAATATGGGAAATATGGCATGGTAAAAGGGGAATTCCACATGTCTAGAAGTAATTTGTCACGCTCATTATATGTTATGGCATAAAGTGTAATATTTTTATTTATGTCTACTGTGCTGCGTGTAGTTATGCTCTCTTTAAGAACCAGACATTTTTAATAATTATCTTTTTTATACTGTTCATTTATAATTTTATTTTCCCATTATTTATTTGCATGAAGACTGCACCCAGCAGAAGACGAAAGGGAAATCTTCACAAAAATGCATTTGAATCTTCATGTTTAATAGTACATCTCATCGAAACAGTAATGATTGTTATTTAACAAGAAAAAGGAGTTGAATAAATAAAACAAAAAAAATTATAAATGTATTAAGGTTAATAAAACTTTAGTGCGTTTATGCGGCAATATTCTTTCTTTTAAGTTGTAATAGAGCAAATTACAGATACTAAAGAGGAAACATATGTTCCTAATTTTGAGAAATAATGGTTTCTATAAACGTAGATATCATTCATTTTTCCATTAAAACATGGAATTTTACATTACGATATTTCTTTTTCTTGCGATAAATTATTTATTTATACCTCCTGCATTTATAGCAAACTTTTTAAAATTATTCTATGGACGCAATCTATGTAGTTCCGTAAGTTATCACTGTCGTCTATTATTAATAACACCTTTATTTTATAGTACTTGTATGCATTCCTAGATGAATGTTAACCCTACAAATTCACAATTTTTTCTGCTAAAAATTAAGAAGCCAGACAGAACAAGGCAAAAACATGAAAAATTTAGCACCTTTAAAGAAAAAAAAAAAAAGGTTTTGTATACTCTGAAACGCGATTATAACACGATAATAACACCATTACAAATAATTTTGATGTTTTTTTGGATGATTTAATTGAATGCTTGAAAGGGAGTAACAGAACAATTGTGTACCCAAGTTGGAGAGAAGAATTGCGCCTTTATTTTTGCTTTCGTGTGCTGATTTAACACCTTCATTTTATTATCCGTACATATTACCTTACAGTGCACCAGAGCAAATTTTGAATTGTAATTCTAAGATATAAGCAGAAAGACATAGAAGACAGCACATTTAAATGTACATTTAAAAAATATGTATTTCACAATGTAAGCGTGATGAGCAATTTTAGTAGGCTTACATATGTGAATGTATGTCTTACACTTCTTTTGATGCCCTTTTCCATATTCCATATATATATAGTTACACTAATTATTTCTAAAGACCAAGAATAACATAGTTGCATTAAAAATAAATGTGCATTAAATGAACATTGTCTAACAATTGAATTTTTACCCTTATGCCCGTTTATAGAAAAATGCTCCCTTAATTTAGTAGTGTCATAAAATTGAATATGCATTTTTTAGCAAGTGAAAGAACAAGAAAATAAAAAATAAGGAAAAAGAAGAGAAATCGTGTTTTTCTTTTCATCTTCCGATTTTTCATATTGTGAAATATTAATAATTAAAGAATACAAGGAGGTACATTTGTTTTATTTGCTTCGTCTAACTTCGTCCATATAACGTTTTATATTCATATTAATATTTTTTTCTTGTGAAAGTAAATTTCTTTTAATTTTAAGCATGTGTTTTTAAACTGAAAATACATTTTTTTTATCTTTTGGTGCACACGGCCAAAATGAATAGATTTATTCTGCTGTATGGGGAACAAAATGAAATACTTAAGTGCACCATCTGAAATCTTTTTTAAAGTTTAAAAAAAAGAATGTTCAATTTCACTAGTAATCAAGGAAATAAAACATTAAGTGACCATGAACTATATTTCACTCATCGGATTGGTTAAAAAAAAGAAAAAAAATTAGGAATTACACATTAACAAAATATATTTTTTTGCCAAAAATATTTTACACAATTAAAAAGAATTTTAATATAAAAAAAAAAATGTAAAAATTGTATATTACGAGAAAATTATTTGACAATTTTTTTAATATCTTACTGTTCACTTGCGTTTTTTGTTGGTTATTTAAAACTACAGTAGTAAAACATATGAAATTTACGGAGTAAGGCTGCAAGGAAAAATAAAAAATGTTTTAATACTTTAGTTTGAAGGACAAAAAAAAAAAAAAAAAAAAAGAGAAAATTAATTAAATGATAAGAATGTTTCCTATTACTATTTAACAATTGTGCAAAAATATGAGTGTTAAAAAAGAAAAAAAAAAAAAGGTAAAACAGAACATTTCTGAACATCGGGACAATTTGACAAGTGAACTCTTTCGTGTAATTTGTTTAAATGCAGCACCCGCTCAATTTCACTATGTATTGTCTATTGAAAAATGCATTAAACTTCGATAAGTTTAAGGACATCAAAATTGACTTAATTAACAAGGTAAAGGCCGCTGACACCACAGATTCTCATGAAGAAAATGGAGTATTGAACCTTTTAAAAGATAAAGAATTTTTCTCTGAAGGATTACAGCTCAGTAGACATAACAATTTGGAATGCATATCTTCAGTGAAACAGAAATTGGAAAATATTAATAACTTAAAACGGCATTTAAATGATATAACGAACTTAAGACAACTTGAAAAATGTAGGTTATATAAAGAGACAGGTAGAGTTAAAACAATTGGCAGGAAAATCGTAGGAGTTTCTTCATTTTTAAAAAATGGGCATCGTGACGATTACGACGATAAGAGCGTGGAAATGTTCAATAGCAATGTTCCGCTCTATGGAGAAATCAAAAGAGTGTATAAAGATGTGTTTTGTAAAACGGTGTCCAGGAGGATCCAGAAAAAGGGATTAATAAGAAAAACATTTTTTAAAACATTCATGTTTAAGTTCATTTCTGAATTAAGAAGTAATAGTGACAGGAAGCATATAGACATAACTAAATTTAAGCTCACAGACGGAAAAGTAATTGCGTATCTTCACTGTTATAAAGAATGCCCCCCTGAAAAGGTACACCATGTTAGAAATGTGCAGATTTATTTAAAGAAGAAAATTTATTATAAATCTATCATTACAAAAAAACGTGTTAATTCTGTAAAAAGAAATAGACAAATGCGAACATGCTTAAGGAGGGAAAAGTCCGAATGGTATTGCGATGATAGGAACGAAGTTAAAAGCGGCTCCAACGAATTGCATAATGCACAAGAAAAAGTATATACAAACCGCGAGAAAGATGGAAGGAACCAATTTAACAATTTCTGTGCCGATAACTGTGAAGAATCATCCTTTTTGGTGAAACCATTTGAGAGGAAGCAGCTTCCTAACAAGAATGCTCCTAATTCTGTAATGGAAAGATGGAATTGTTTACAGTCATCTACAGACAATGCAGACAAGAAGGTAAAAGTTAACTCGCATAAGTGTCGCAAAAGCTGCTTCTCAATGAAGTAGACCACCTATTGAGAATAGAAATACATTCGTAAAAATAAGAACGAATGGGCTTTTCTTCTTAAAAATTTGCATATATATATGTACGTGTGCGTGATTTCCCCAATTGGGGTAAACACTTAGCTTCACAATGGGCAATTTTACCTTTCGCAGGAATTTCACAAAAACACAGGGTCAAAGGCTTACATAGAGTTTGTGAGCAGGTGCGGAGAGGCAAGCACCGGCGAAACGGTCAAGACTTTGACCGAACTGGGATACAAGAAGAATTTAAGAAATCAAACCTTCAGTAACCTTGGAAATGGAGAAATGAAAGATGTGAAAAAGACTAAGGAAATGTTCGAAACTCACAATTCGAAAAATGTACATAAAAATTCATCAAGTCAGAAAAACATAAATTTCAGTGAACTCCGCAGAGTGAGCAGCAGTGACCAGCAGAACAATAAAAAGGAATTTAAAAGAATCAGGGACCCCCGTTTTCATTTTCTCAGCAATAATGTTAACTTTTACGAGACAGTGATTAATGAAGAGAAGTGTAAAGCAGAAAATACAAAAAAGGGCGATAACCTTTCCGATCAAAATATAATGCAAAATGGAGAAATGAACGAAATAAAGCAGAAAATCAAAACTGCACTAATCAGCCTGAATAATATAAGAAAGAACAATTATAAGTTAAAATTTTGTCTTGAAAAAGAAATTATAGATAACACCATTCACCAAAATGAGGTAAAAAGAAGTTTAGGTTCCGTTTTTAGTGAAAATAGTGCACATAAGAAAAGTGCACATAAAAATAGTGCACATAAAGAGAGTTCACAGGTGGGTCGAAATTTCCCCGACGGGGGAAGTAAAAATATAGACAAGCGCAGAAATAGCAGACACGATGGTGAGAAGCATCACGGGCAAAAGGATAAAACGCAAAGAGAGGAAAATGCACAAAACGGTTTCTTCAATCATGTTAGGAGCATAGGCGAAAAGGCCACATGGGAGGAAAAGGGCGGCAGTGGTTGCAATAGTGTCAGTTGTGAAAAAAATAAAAACGAACGTCTTCACTCAACCGAAGAAGGTGTCAAATCAACGCGCGCCGTTATAAAAAGAGATCAAAATGAAGGCAAAACCGAATTAGTTAGTAAGATGGAGGCCCAAAGGAATCGCTTTAACGAATCGCGGGGTACCGAACTGGTTCAAAAGCGTCGCACAAACGGGAAAAACGAGCAAAATTTACCAAAAAGCGACATAAAACTGAGCAATTGTGCATTTACATTAAATGGAGAAACGCCAAATAGACATATCTGCAGTGGTAAAGGTCTGAAGGATAAAGAGAAAAGTGGCACTTTAAATAACACCGCAAAAGTGCATAATTGGGAAGGGGCCGTTCAGGCAAAAAAGAACGGCTTAAAAAATAACGAAAAGGAAAAGATTTCTAGAATTGACGAAAGGGCACATAGTACCTTTTTATGTCACCTAAAAAGCAAAGTTGAAAAGGTAGAGACGAAAGAAATGGAAAGAAAAAATGAATACAGCAAAATTGGAGGTAAACATAAAAACTTAAGCGGGGTGAACAAATCGACAAAGGAATTTAAAGAAAATAATAACTACGCGAACAGAAAGAAAAGCAACGAAACAATTAAAAATATTGAAGCAAATAATTTGAATAGCCCCTTGGCTGATGACAAAAGAACGCATAACATAGTTGCTAATTCGAGGGATTGTACGAAAAAATTTACAGCTTCAGAAGAAATCCTTTGTGATGAAGCAAATAGGGAAAGGAAGAAACAGTTTGACCTAAGTAACGTAAGAAACATAAAAAAAATAATAACCTGCGGAATATATGTAAACAAAGAGGTGGACCGAATAAATAAAAGAAACAAAATTGCAATAAGCATAATTGAGAACTATTTAGAAAGCACAAATAGGACATGTTCATTTTTTTCCAAGCAAAAGAAAGCGTATCTTCAGAAAAATTGTATAATAGCTCGGAGGGAATATGACAAAAAAGAGGCCAAAGTTTTCCCCGGGGTGTATGACCATTACGCATTTCTACTGCTTAACGTTAAAAATTACAAAGTTGTGTGATGTAAGAAAAACCGTAATCGTCTTAACGATTAACAATTAACAATTAACACTTTTTTTTTCGTTACGCTGCTATGTTTTAGTTATTTGTTCATGAAATGATAAAATTAAAATTATGACTTTTTTTTTTTTTTTTTTTTTTTTTCGTTAAAGAACAGGGAAGGTGATTCCTCCCGCTTGTTTTCTTTTCATTTCCTTTTTTTTAGAGTACTAATTAACTACCTTACCTTTTGTGTCATTTGTTAGCAGTTATAAAATATATGTGTACTTGTGCATTTGCACCATTGGGAAAACTCGTTTTATTTAGCTAGTTCAAAAAAATGCACAATGGCGTTATAATATGTCTTTCCTCTTATGTAGCCATTTCCATGGCACATGTTAAACTTCGATAGCACGTTCTGTGTGACCCACTAAAAGAGTAAGCGTAAGGATTCGAATTCGTTCTACCACGTTGTAAAGGCTGATAAATGTTTAAAGAACAAATTACAGACTCATGTGCGGGAAAAATCGAGCTCGTTTTTTCTTCAAACACTGGGAAAAGGGAACGCACTTAAAAATGACCCTCTCAGCAATTGATAGCTTCCTTTTTTAATCTGCATTTGTGGAAAAATAGTAGACACATGTTTTGAAAAGAAAGAAATTTGCCCTCAATAGGCGCATACTTGTGTGTAATCGCGGCCTTTTAAACAAACACCAATCGTCATGCATTTTTCTGCCTTTTCCTCCCCGATGGCGCAAAACGGGCAGTGCTTATAAAGGCACATTGTTACTTTTGCATAGTGTTACTTTTGCAGTGTTACTTTTTAAAATTATATATATGTTTTTCCCCACAAAAAATCGGGAAATTACGACAATATCGTTTATAATGATAGCTTTGAAGCCTTATGCGCAGATAAGAAAAAAACGTTACTGTCTACACTTCCTACGGGCGTATTACCTATCAGGATGAAAATGAGAAGGTACAATTTGATGCAAAATACATTGCAGAAGTAACCACGAAAATGGCGTACTCTTCTTATGTGTAAGAAAAAAAAAAAAAGCAAAAAAATAAAAAGCACATATTTGCGCACTGCACATTTTGCTATGTATTTTATTCTGTTTTTACTCATTATGAAGAAGGCCGAATTTTTTCTTTATTTTTTTTCCATCATATGACTGTACATTTTTGCAATATAGTGATTACATGTTTGACGAATGTGTACATTGCTGAATAAATTTATTTGAAAATGGGAAAAAGGGTAAATTAAAATGTTATATAGACATCCCTTTCAACTTTATAATGTACACACTTTGCATTTTTCGGCAAAAAATAAACTCACGTGTACCCTTGTGTTTACATTTACGTCAGAACAGTTTCGCTCGGAAAAAAAAATCAACTGCAAAAATGTTGACGCGTAGGAATTAAGTCTTTCGCATATGGGACTTCAAAAGATTGTCCACGCGTGCCTGCGCAGGGGGGGAGGGGGTGTATACATACGTAAAGTCATACATACGTACATACATATACACATACACATGTATGCATTTTTGTGCGTAATTTTTCATATATGCGCATCCGCGTGCGCGAGCACCCCCGCCGCGTTTGCCAAGCGAACAAAACAGGAGAAAGCAAATTTACCCCCCGAGTGATGAACGCGTTTTAAGTGCGCAAACGTGTTGGGCGTCACCTATCACGCAGAGCTTTCCCCCCCCAGTATTGATAAAGATAAAGCAGAAAGCTTAATCCGCTCTCAAATAAAAATACATACATGGTCACCCATGCATGCATGTGGGAACCCCACTTGAAACGGCATACAAAATAGCACAGTGACAAAATGAACAGTAATTCAATCTTCGAAAATCTGAGCGATTTCTCAAATTCGTACGTGGACAGAATTCACAGGAGGGAAGAGGACGACGACGCCAATATATCGTTCCTGTGCAAGAGGAAGGAAGAAGTTCTACATAATAGAAGGGTGAATATTGATAATTTACTCCTAAATAGTGAGTACAATTTCGTAGCGCAGTTAGACATAGTTAATAAGCACATCCCTGTGGAACCCTACACACCAGACCTTTCTCATCATGTGAGGGGAACTAAACGGAGTGACAAAAGGTTTGGTGGTGCAGATGGGGACCCAAGCCGGCAAAGGATGCGGCCGAAAATGACCTCCAAAGTGCTGCTGCCCCCAGTGGGGCAACTGGTAAGGAAAAAGGCCGAGAAAAATGCTAGGCAAAGCATGAAGCAAGCGGTTAAACAAAGGATCGCGCAAACAATGCGAAACAACTCATCAGAAGAGGTGGGTCTAGGGATACGAGAGAACACACCTCAAGCGTTAGATCGAGGAACACGACAGAACACACCTCAAGCGGTAGGTCGAGGAACACGACAGAACACACCTCAAGCGGTAGGTCGAGGGATACGACAAAAAACACCCCAAACGGTAGGACAAGAGGGTAGGCATGGCGAGGAACCCGGGGAGATGCATACAAACGAACGAGACCAAGAAGTGAGCGAAGAAAAACATCTCAGCAGCCCCACTTCTTGCTCCGACTCGTATGACAAAAATATGTACAGCAATTATTATCTACTGAACAAAAGTTGCGCCTACTTAAAGTCAAAATGTGTTAGGGATACAGTTTTAGATCCATATACAATGGAGGTGGAGGAACGGATCAATGGAAACCACCAGGCTAATCTTGGTGATGAAAATGATGAGAAAGATTGTCACACGTGTGTCGAGAGTTATCCTTATGATAACGAAAAAGTGCCTAAAAAAAGGGCGTTCCATTTCAAAATTGATAAGGAAGAAAAAGATTCCGATTTGGGAACATATAATGGTAATGTGAGCTCGGACATATTACTATATAATAGCGAATGTGATGATGGAAAGTACCCGGATAAAATAGAGACATATGATTCTTTAAAAGAATGTGAGTATGAAAATGGCACCAATTCTGCGGACCGAACAAAATACGACGATGATGCATCATCTTTCGAGATGCTACACATTTTTGAGAACGAAAAAGACACCAACATTTCAGATATAAAAAATTTCTCCATGCGCACACATTGCTACAGACACAGTGGAGAAAGGTATGCAGAGCAAAAAAAAGCATCATCGAGTAACATGTCTCAATTGATGAAAATAAAATTTCTAATAAATAAAAGAAAAAATTCATCCAACAGAAAAAATGCAAGTTGCCCATTTTGTGATCATAAAAATAACAACATATTTGTAAAATTCCTCACGGCTGAAATAAAAATAGAAACAAAGATATACAAGTTAATTTTATTTCTCTACCTTTTGATACTATTGTCACTCTTTAAGGATATATCTAATTACATAGTTATTACAAGAAAGTGCTACAACATATATGAAAATCCAATAAAATCTATTAAAAGAATATTAAAATGTGTAATTTGGGCTTTAAAAATTGGGTATAAATTCACTTGTCCATTTATTCTGTATCTGTTATCATTTTTTGGTGTAATAATTTTCCGCACTTTTTTACTTCTCAATATTCCTATCTTCCTTTTGTTACTTTATTGCAAATTTTTTCTGAAAAATGAGGATTCCACTGTTAAGCTGTACCTCCTTTTTGTTGTCAACATGTACAAGTATATTGTTTTCCATCTTGTTCACATTTTAAAGAATTATTCCAATCACATTTGTTTTCGTGATTTTTTGTCTGTCCTTTGCGTATCCTTTCATTTCATTTTTGTTTCCCTCTATCGAATTGTCCACAGAATTTACACTAATAAAATTCGTTAAGTTTTTTCGTTCAAAATGGGGAGCCATCGGATAGCTTATGTGTGTCGGGGGTGGAGTGCTTGTCAATATGCGCAGCGCTAATAAATATCGCATATAAGCTTCATTAGAGACATGAAAAATGAAACTTAGCAGGGGCTAATCGTTCCCATTAGGCGAGTGTTTCCTCCTTAAAGATGGCTACGAAAAATAAGGGCAGGGTCACTACCCCAGGTATTAACTCGGACGTTCATTTTCGCCTTTTCGTTATTTGCGCCTTTTCATTATTTGCGCCTTCCCACTTCCTCCCCCTCCCGCTGTTTCATCGCCTTGGAAAAATGCCTACCCTGAGCTGCACGTGGCACGCGCGAAGATATGTCCCCCCGAGAAATGTTATAGAGTGAACCACCCCACGGAGGTTCCTGTGATCTGTGTAAAAGCGTCGCGGTGGGTTTAAGCTTTTTTTTTATGGCACAATTTTATTGCACCCTTTTGCGCATCCTAAACGTCAGATCATCGATGGGCGCTACTCACTAGAAAGGAACAAAATCGACGATTTGTAGCTGCACAGCACATTTCACAAGCCGTTCTTCGCTTAACTTTGCGAATTTTTAAACCCGCTTAACGAAAGAGAGGGGGTAAAAATGCGCGAAGAAAAAAGGGGAAGCTCGTTCTTGCAGTTATTCCTACATAGATATCCACACATGTGCGTGTAAGTATTTCTGTTATAAACGTAGGACCACATCTCGAATTGGCACAAAGCGCATGAAAATTTCTTGCAACGAGCTTCCAGGTTTTGGAACCCCCCCACATACACACCTTTAGCGTTCACATTCAGTATAGTCCACATTTAAGTGATTTTAGAAAATTCCAGAGAAAGAGCTTAACATGGATACTCGAGCGAATATTGTAAACTCGATTATACACTCATTAAGGCGGTGCACTAACAGGAATAAGTGTAATTTTATCCCCCCCCCTCCGCCTCTCATTTATTTTGGCTAGCATTCGTGCGCGTCCATGTGTGCATGTTCACACGTACCGGCGAGTGCCCATTGATTACCACCCCCTAACACTTCCCCTCCACTTGCAGATGTGCTTCTGTTAAACGAGCTCCTTTCCCTCTTCCCACTGCACGCCGAAAAGAGCCTAAAATTGTGCCTAAAGTCTAAAATTAAAAAATACACCTTGATAAAGGAGGAGCGTCCTGCGAAGGATTATCCGTTGTATCGTAGTCAGTTCAGGGGAAATAGCAAAAACTGCCGTTGGACAAGTCATGATGCATGCTTAAGTGATTGCACCGATATTGTTAGAGCGGAGAAAAGGAAGGGAGGTCTATGTGACCATATACTTCCTCACTTTAAGAAGACGAAAAAGGAAAAGAAAAAGACGAAAACCCGTTTGCATTTCTTTGTAGTCCGTGGAAATAACCAGAAATATCTCGTGTTCCAAAATTTCTGCTCATGTTTTTATTTTAAGGAAAAAGTTCTGTGCAACGATACGAACGTAATGTGTAAGCACATTTTGTCCGTCCTCCTGGCGGAGAGCTTCAAAAATTACGTGAACATTTTCCTAGATTCGAGTTTGTTTTTTGAGTGGCTCATGAAGAAGCTGCATGCTTGATTGGAGCCCCAAGTCTGGTCAAAGGGGAGCCGTTTGTAGGCACAGTTACGCAGCGTCACGCAGCGTGCGACGCAGACATACCACGGGCGGAACCCATCTGCACACGCCTGATTTTGTGTCTGCTTTTGCGCATCCTTTTGTGCATGCTTATGTGTGTTCGCCCGGCGGGAGGGAACTCTGGCCTGCCGCTTGCCCCCACGAAGCAAAAGGAGAGAAGGAGTGCCCCTGAGGTGGCGCATTCAGCTAAGCTGCGTTCCTCCCCTTTAATCATTTTTTTCCTTTTTTGTAACTTTTTTTAATTAACGATAGGAAAAGAGAAAAAAAAAGGAAATAAGTTTTGGGAAATAATAGTAATAATGATAAGAAGAATAGGAATAATAATAAGAAGAAGAATAGCAATAAGAATAATAAGAATAATAGTAATAATAACAAGGTTCAGGGTTTATATCAAAAATAGCTGCAAATGTTGTGTAAGTGGTAAAGGAATAAAACAAAATGGAATGAAAAATTGGCGTGCAGATATCTGCGTGCGAGCGCATGAGCTTCGCAAGTTGCAAAAGAATGCGCATAATGCGTTTCGAAATAAGAACACGATTATTTCTACTTGTTATTTTGCGCGTTCGGGGGTTAACACATGTGCGTATGGGATCGTGTCCATGAGCGCGCGTAAGTGCGTACTAAAGTGTGGATAAAGACTCCCTGGGGCGCCTTTTCCCACTTGGAATGCCCATTAGGGGGGCCCGAAGGGGATGAAAATAAACCCACATTTACTGAAAAATCGCCTCCCCCTTGCAGGGAGAAAAAGTGCAAAGGGATACATATGTATACACATATGCATATATATAGATATATATACGCAGAAAAAGTCGTCGGGGCGATGTGCGAATGTGTGGTACTCCTCTCTTGGGACACACCTCACGCGTGACTCCCCTTGGACAAGCGTCACCTTTTCCGTAAAAAAAAATTCCTACTTGAAAGAGGTTCGCACGGTGCAATTTGGCTACTTGTGAGTGCTTTCGTTTAACTTTCGCTATGTTGCGCTTTTCGCAAACCTCGTCAGGCTTTCCATCTACCTTGTAACGCTTCCCGTCTACTTGGCCTCGCTTTACTTCTCCTCCCTTTACTTGGCCTCGCTTCTCCCCTGCGCAGTGCTTCCCTCGGCCGCTAACCCTACTTGTGCGAGTGGCCGAAATTCTTCCCTCTTGGGGGATAGACGTGCGAGCCGTCAATACGATTGCACATATGCTCCTCGAGATCCTTCCGCAAGTGGTTTCTAACACTGTCATCTGGCACCGTCGTGTACCAGATTTCTATTCTTACGTACCCATGACGCGTGGTGCTTAATTTATCCACTAGTCTTATCCCTGTTATTAAATTGTAATGTTTTAAAGTGCACCCAATAATAGCTAACACAAGGTTATTCCAAAATTCATCTATCTGACTGTATGGAAAATCTCTCGGTACAAATTTATATTCAAAATGACCACCTTCCGAATTAGCTGGGTCTTCCCACATGGGCTGAATATTGTCTCGAAAAATCATGAGAGCATCTATAATGCGAAGAGTCCCATCTTCAGATAATCTCGTCATACTTTTCTGTGCAAGTAGGTCACTTGGCTGAGGTAATCTATTCCATAGTTGCCAGAATTTCTGTACACTATTAAATTTAGCCAAAGGCCTTGTGTAATCCTTATAGTTATTACTCTGTTTAATTTTGTTGTCTGACACTTGTTCCCATATCACCCAACTGTATTGTAGTAGCAGTGGGTTCGCTAGGTCTATCTTTGTTGCTTCTAGCTTTTCACAGAGGTCAAATGCGTCCTTATTGCTTCTATTAAATGTTAGGTACTTCATTTTGCTGGCAGGGTGTATGTCTCTGGGGTGGTCACTTATTCTGTCACACTGTCACAGCTGTTTGCCTTATAACGATTTGCTTCAAAACTGTTTCCCCAGTGGGTATATGTTTATGCGTGTGGGTGGATATTTCCCCTTTGCCAGCGGGAAAAAAGGTGTTTTTTCTTTTTTTTTTCAGTCTGCTCTACGCAGTTATTTCTTTTCCTTTTAGAGAAAAACACAGATATGAGGGGGGCGGCGGTGGCTCAGAAAATGTGTGTCCTTTGAAAAAGTTGACTTTTCACCCTTTACGCGAACGGCACACGCAGAAAAAAAAAATGAGGTACCCGCGTCAGGGGCTACATGTACGGACGTACGCCGATATATGCATATGTGTAGTATATGTCCCTTTTTTTTCCTCTAAGCATAAGTTGAGAAGCCGTTCGCAGGGGTACAATTTTATGTATACATATACGTATGCGTATGTATATACATTTGCGTATAACCCCTTTTGCAAACGTCCGATCGTGCAAAACGAAATTCGCGTTTATTCACATGCTACTATACAGAATGATGCGAAGTCCTCTATGTTAGCCGTTTTTTAAAGCCTTTGGTCTTCAAGCCAACAAAATGAGGAAAAAAAATGTTAAAACGTGAAAAAGGCCGCTAATGCATCGATAAACGTCGCAAAGTGGACGTCAAGAAAAAAAGAAAAATGATAACTCTCTGGGTACATAAATGTATCATGTATATGCAATATGCAAGAATATCCAAATTGTATGCAAATATATGCAAATATATGGAAATATATGCAAATGTATGCAAATGTATGCAAAATATGCAATATATGCAAATATATACATAAATATAATATAGTATTTTTTTTTTAAATTTTTTTTTTTTTTTTTCGCTGCCGTACGTCCAAAGCGAAAAAGAAAAGCCACATCCCCGCATAGGAAAGAAATTGAAGAAATGTATATATCCTCGTGTCGTTTGTCAGCTCATTTTTTTTTTTTTACCACTTTTTCTGGGTAATGATATAATAAAGGTCTACCTATTTTTTGAAAAAAAAACGCAACAAAATAGGCAGAGTTAATTGGAAATGCCCCAATTTTTATCTTACTATAATTCGAAAAAAATGTACCATATGGCATCCGTACTGCATGAACATATCCTACATGTAATGTTTGCTTAGGAACGAACAAAGTTATAAACTATTTTAGTTAACCGTTTTGCATGCATAATAAATGAAGGGGGTTCCAGGATTCCCCAGTTCACTCTTCATAGTCCAGAGTTTTTTCATTCTTAAAGAAGATCAAAATTTATAGGCATATAACATGCGTCCTCTCGCTCTACATTCCACGGAGAATTAAAGAAGGGATATACCTCCCCAATTGGCTATCGAATTAACTCGAATTGTAGAAAATAAAAAATAAATGGATGGCGTTGCGATGGACAGCTACAGGCCGATAGGCAGCGGATATCTTTGCCTGGGCAGGAAAATTTATTTTCTTACCCATTTTTCATTTTCGGTATGACAGGAACGTACACTTTTATATTTACGGTATCGGGCAGAGACTCGCGAACACAGCGGTTATTTGTTTTTTTTTTTTTCTTCTTGCGCGTTTGTTCGTCCACCCGTCTGTCATTTTGTTCGTCCATTTTGCCTGTCATTTTGTTCGTCCATTTTTCCTGTCATTTTGCCTGTTCGTTCATTTGCTGACATTTTTATCACTCCCGCTTAAACACCCTTAATCGAAGTATGGACTTGTGGAACCACTACTAGACCTCTTATTTTTGCATGCATATAATTCATTCTTGCCCACGTAAAAGGAACGTCAAAGGGAAAGAAACGCTCATGATAATGAAAAATAAACGCGCTCTTTAATGACCATGAAGGGGAAAATAGGGAAATTTATAGCAAATAAGTCTAAAACGTCACATTCGAAAGTTTGAACAGATGTTTTAACTTTTACTTATTTTGTGCATTAAATTGGAGGGGAGCATTTCAGTCCCTAAAATTGGAAGTTTAATTTGTTGTTATAAGGGTGTGTTTATTTAAACTAATACATGTTCCCATTTTTTACCGCCAAATTCAGAGACGTTTTAAACACCCACTTGAATCACTTCTAAGAGCTAGAAAACTGTAGCTGCATGCATTTTTGCCTGAACGGGAGGAAAGTAAAAGAAAATTTTATTTTCCAGACGGATTCACAACTGAGGCGCAGAGAAATGGACATGCAATATGCATGCCCTCATTTCAGGGATATTTTACTTATTTTAAAAACGTTTTTGCCGAATATTTATCATTTTAACAGTAGTGTTTCTTCCTAGTTTAATAACACCACTAGGTTTTTCTTTGCTATATATGCTATTACGTAAGGTTACTCACTATTTGATGATCACCCTTTTTTTTTATTAGTTTCTATTTCCACCACATTGAATTCTTTGCTTTATCATAAAAGGGTTTATAAAATTAGGGAAGTTTTCTCTTAAAATGGATGACGATTAGCTGTCTTTTTTTTTTTTTTTTTTTTTAAAAGTGATTTTAAAAATTAAGATGGAAAGAGAAACAATCAACGAATTAGTGGAAAAGTGGGCAACACGCTCAATAGCAACTTCTGTGCTGAGAGGGTGGAAATGTAAGTACGTTTTTTACTTCTCGAAAATGGCTACCAAAGTGAACGTTAAAAATATGTGACTGCCCATAATGTGGCATTGGTTGCAAGCTTGTGTATTCCTCAAAGGAGTTTTCACGAACGTTTCGAAGATAGCACCGCAGGCAGGTGTCTGAACAAATGACTCTATAAACATGTACATATATGTGCACATATACATATGGACAAATTAAGCTTTTTATTTATTTGGCTGAGTGCCGCATCTAACACGATTGTTCGGCTGCTTAGTCATTTTTATTACGAAGAAAAGAATATAGCTTTTTTTTTTTTCTTCTTCTTCTCTCTAAGCTATAAAGCAGGGTAACAAGCAAACCAATTTTAAAAAACATAATGTTAAACGGTTGAAGAAAAAAAAAAAAAAAAATGAAGATGAAACATTAATAGTAAGCTGAACTAGCCAAAAGGACTTTTATGTTAATAAACTTAGCAAAATATTACGTACAGGCAAATATAAAAAGTATTCCTGTCTTCATTTTTTTTTTTTTTTTTTTTGTTCAGGCAAAAATAGGGAACAGCGTAGCGCAACCTGGCCGTTCAGACTACTACGTCGGGCGGGTTATTTCTCTTAAAAATGCATTCAAGTTTTTTTTTTTTTTTTTTTGTTCAGGCAAAAATGTAGACAGAATAGCTATCCAAGGAATAACCCCCACAGAACACGAACAGCTGCGAATGTAGAAAAGGTCTGTTCTTTTTAAGCTGATAACCATAATTGCAGTTATGCTCATATTTTATAAACCAGAATTGGAAATTAGGAAAAAGACAGGGGACAAGTGACAGCTTTTTAGCTGTATGGTTAGCTAGCTATTTGGAAAAAAAAAAAAAAACTACAACATTACAACACTACAACAACTTCGATTTGAAAATAAACTTTTACGGCTATCGTTATTATTGTTTTCATTTTATTTACTTAATTTGCTTATTTACTTTCTCATTTACATATTCGTTTCTGCAAAAGTTTATAAATTGTACAATTTTTAACTTCTTATTTCTCCATCATTATAAGTTTCTTATGTCTACTTTAACAGTGCATGTTCTTCGTGTTTTTTTTTTCGTTCTTCTTGTATTTTTCATCTCCCATTTTGTTTCATTCACCTTTTTTTGTTCCCTTGACCGTTGACCCTTTTTTTGTTTGACCTTATTTCCCACGTGTGTCTTTTTACGCCTTTCACCCGTTCAAGACCCCACAACGGACTTTCACATACCCACTTCTTCCAAGGCAGCTTTAAATATCCATTTTTTCCGAATCTGTTTCTCTACCTGAAATATCTTTCATTCTTCATGTTTTTCTAGTTCTTCATTGTATTATACATTTTTTCAAGATTAATTTCTCTTCCCCTTTTTAAGCGTAAATGCAAAAAAATACGTCACATTTAATCTTTAAAAAAAACAAGTGAAGGACAAATGAATAAGTCTTTTCTGTTAATAGCTTCCTACTTCTTCCTTGTTGCTCATCTTGGCACGGTGATAACACAGCGTAGCCAAGATGAATCTTCTCACCAGTACGTCCACTTGGCAGGGAATGGCCGCAACGTAAAGAAGGCTACCCTCGATAATGACATACCTGAGGGGGAAATATTAACAAAAAAACAGTCTTTTCTTCAATATGACACTTTAGCAGCAGGATCACCACCAGCGCAACCACCAGCACCACCATGCGTAGGTGACGACGACTGCTTTTGTAAGAATTTTTACGACTTGACTTTAATTATCGACGAATCTGGAAGCATAGGAACTAAAAATTGGGAAAACCATGTCATCCCATTTACAGATAAAATCATAAGCGACTTACATATTAGCGAAAATGAAGTCCACGCAGGAATCTTGTTGTTTTCCAACCTCAACAGAGACTACGTTACCTTTGATGAAGACGAAAGTTATAAGAAGGATCAGCTTTTGAAAAAAGTGGACCAGCTAAAAAAAAAATATGGTGCTGGAGGTGGAACCAAGATTTTCTCAGCTTTGAAATACGCATTGGACAAGTACACTCACCATAAGAAAGGGAGACCCAATGCCCCCAAAGTAACCATACTTTTTACTGACGGAGACGACACTTCCATAACCAGCACTAATATGCTCCTTGATATGGGATTAACGTACAGAAAAGAAAACGTAAAATTGTTAGTTCTTGGTGTTGCAGAAGCGAGGGAGAGTAATTTAAGACTAATAGCTGGCTGTGGAGAAAAAAATGCCCCTTGTCCATCTGCCATGAAGGCGGAATGGGAAACTATAAATGATATAACGAAAAAGTTAACGAACAAAATATGTCACACGGAGGAGGAAGACGATGAGACCATCACTGGTACTACTCCTACCCCCCCGCAGCAAAATCCATGCCAAGGAGATGACTGTTTCTGTGAAGACTACTACGACTTAACTTTAATCTTAGATGAATCCGGAAGTATTACCCTGAATAAGTGGAAAGTTGATGTTGTCCCCTTTGCAGAAAAGTTAGTAAGTAATTTAAACATAAGCAAAGACAAAATACACTTAGGCATTATGCGTTTTGCCGTTAAGGTAAAAGAAGATGTTAGTTACGGACAGGAGACGAGATACGACAAAGATGCCTTAATACATGTAGTTAAAGGATTGAAAGAGCAGTATGGAAGAGGACAAGGAACCCGACTTGTGGATGCCTTAGAACACTCGCTCCGAAATTTCACGAGACATCCAAACAGTAGGGCCAACGCACCTAAAGTGACCATTTTATTCACGGATGGCAATGAAAATTACAGAGGATCCAGACAAGTACGCGATATAGGATTAAAATATAGGAAGGAAAACGTGAGGCTCATTGTGGTAGGGGTTTACAAAGCTACCATAAAGAGTCTAAAAATGTTGGCTGGCTGCAATGAGAATGAGCCCTGCCCGCAGGTCATCAAGTGCGATTGGGACCAGCTGACCAGCATAACGCAGCTGATCACGGATAAGATATGCGACATAGATGCGGGGGAGGTCCCGAGTTTGCCAGACGGTGCAGAGAAGCCAGACGGTGCAGAGAAGCCAGACGGTACGGAGAAGCCAGACGGTACGGAGAAGCCAGACGGTACGGAGAAGCCAGACGGTGCAGAGAAGCCAGACGGTGCAGAGAAGCCTGACGGTTCGGAGAAGCCAGACGGGGCAGAAAAGCCAGACGGTGCAGAGAAGCCTGACGGTTCGGAGAAGCCAGACGGTACGGAGAAGCCTGGATCAGGAGGCCTCGCCGAACCAGACCAGCAGAACCCCCCATGCACAGACTGGGACGACTGCTACTGCAAACACTTCTACGACCTAACCCTAATTTTGGACGAATCGGCAAGTATAGGCAATTTCAGATGGAGCCACGAAGTCGTTCCGTTTGCGACAGAAATTGTAAAATCATTACACGTGGGATACGACGCAGTGCACGTGGGACTCTTACTCTTTGCTGACTCAAGAAGAGACATTGTGAGATTTTCCGACGAAACCAGATATGACAAATCGTTCCTGTTGAAAAAGATAGACAGCTTAAAAGTGGATTACAGAAACGGGAGGAAAACCTTCATTGTGGGAACTCTGGTATATGCATTAGAGAATTATACAAAAAGCTCAATTAGAGTTAAGGCCCCGAAAGTAACGATGATCTTTACAGATGGTAATGACACCAGCGCGTCAGATGAGAGATTATACAACACTGGCTTGTTGTATCGGCGAGAAAAGGTGAAGTTACTAGTGTTGGCTGTTTCTATGGCTGATGAGAAAAAGCTAAGGCTATTAGTGGGCTGCACGCGAACTCAAAACTGTCCATTTGTGATTAAGGCCGAGTGGGGACAATTGCCCAGTCTTTCAAACGAATTCGTGAAGAGGATATGCAGCTCGGGTCCTGTAATACCTCCCGAGGACGGAAGCACCCCACCACCACCGCCACCTGAGGTGGATATCCCGACGGATCCAGAACCAGCTGTTCCCCCATGCCAGGGAGATGAGTGCCTTTGTCAAAGCATGTACGATTTGACTTTAATTCTGGACGAATCAGCCAGCATAGGAAACTCGAATTGGAAGAAACAAGTGTACCCCTTCGTGGAAAGGCTCGTAAACAAGTTAGAAGTTTCGGAGAACAAGGTCCATGTCGGGATTATGCTATTCGCTAAACATATGCGAGATTTTGTGAGGTTTTCCGAAAAGGAGAGTTATGAGAAAGACAGTTTGATGAGGAAAGTCCCCGATTTGAGAAGTGCATATAAGGCTGGGACACACACTTACATAGTGGAGTCTCTAGAGTATGGCTTACAGCATTATACAAGGGGGCCAAGCAACAGGGCAGATGTACCCAAGGTGACCATCCTCTTTACAGATGGGAATAACAGCAAGTCTGGAGATGAAATTCTGTCCAACGTGAGTTCCCTGTACAAGAAGGAGAATGTGAAACTGTTGGTGGTTGGTGTTGGCGCTGCAAGTATGCCTAAGTTGAGACTACTGGGGGGATGCCACAAGACGGAGGGAGATTGCCCCTTCGCTATAAAGACAGATTGGGACAGTCTCAAAGATATATCACAGGGAATGGTAGACAAGATATGTGACACAGATACGGAGATAACCCCACCACCACCATCCTCAGGAGGGGGTGAAGTGGCGCCTCCATCATGCACCGGTGACGAATGCTTCTGTAAAGACTACTTCGACTTGACATTTATAGCGGCCCCGTCCATAAAGAAAAATATTAGAAGGAAGAATGAACTGACGAAATATGTTACGAGAATTGTTAATGCGTTTAACGTAGGTGAGAAGAACGTGCATGTGTCTCTTTCTCTGCACTTGGGGGAGAAGACGGTGAACACGGATTTTGACAATGCGGTGGCGACGGACAAGAAGGAACTACTCATCCAGTTAGAAGTCATATCGGCGGAAAATGTGAATTTGGGCAGAAAAACGAACATTGCGGAGGCCTTAGCGGTGGGGTTAAAGCAGTCGTTTTCGACTGGACATAGGGAAGACGCCCCCAAGGTAGCGCTTCTACTGACAGATAGTAACAATGATGTGTCTGAGCAGGGGGTGCTGCAAAGCTTGTCTAAGCAGTACGCAGATAGGAAGGTTAAACTGTTGGTGGTGGCGATAGGGAAGCTACCCGAGGAGTTACTATTCATCGCGGCGGGATGTCCCTTGAGCAGTACAGGAGGTGATCTTCGTCATGGTGAGACTTGCCCCAATGTCTTCACCTCTGCTGGATTTTCATACATAAACAACGTGGAGAAATTTTTAAGCAGAAATATATGTGATTGGGACAATGGTGCAGCGCAGGAGGTTGAGCCTCCTCCTTCTTCTTCGCTACCTCCGCCAGATCTCCCATGCCAAGATGACGAATCGTGTGAAGAATGTGACGACGACGTATGCAATAATGACCCGACCTGTAAAAAAGTTTTCGACATAGCAATCATGCTAGATCAATCGCGTAGCATAACGAATGATCAGTGGAAGAAGTACGTGAGGCCTTTCTCCATTTCCGTCATTAAATCGAATTACTTGGCCAAAAATAGGACTCATGTGACTCTGGTGAAGATGGGAAGGACACCAAAGGTGCAATGGAAATTGGGAACGAAGGCTAGCTATAGAAAAAATCAGATGATTAAGAAGGTGAACCAGTTGGTCAAATCGACGTCGAGTAGCAAAGACATCGCCGGTAATTTGAAACACCTACGAGAGAAGGTATTCAGGGGGAACGAGAAGAGGTCTTCTTCTTCCTCTTCTTCTACCACCAACAGGAAGCAGCTCATCATCATGCTAGTGGAGGGAATGTCCGACACCGATTTGAATGAACTCCGAAGAGAAGTAGCGCTTCTCAAAGTGAACAACATTGACCTGTTTGTTTATGCCATAGATAGCATCGATGATGAGGTATACAGAATACTTGGCGATTGTGAACGCACCTCATCCGGGGTTTGTAAAAACGCCGTGAAGGTAACCTGGGATAAGTTACTATCATCTGAGAAGATACATAGCAGCTACATATGCAGCCTCTACCCTGAAGATGCTGAATGTACCGAATGGGGTGATTGGAGCCCATGTCCAGACAGCACCTCCACCACGTGTAACAATTTGGCCGTTAGTAAAAGGGAGAGAAAGGGACCACCATATACATTAAAGGAGGAGGAGTATCTACAGGACGGTCGTCATATGGCTGGGAGCTCGTGCACAGATTTGAACTCCATTGAGTATAAAGCCTGCCCCGTCCCGGAGGAGTGCAACGATGTGTGCGGCGATTTTGGTGAGTGGAGCCAGTGCAGTGTGACTTGCGGGGAGGGCATAAGGACGAGGCACCGCGCGGGGGAAGGAAGCGGAACAGCCAATGGAGCAGCTGGGGACACCTCACGGGCAGCCTCTTTCCAAGATGACGGAGCCGATTCGTGTGACCTGTTCAACAAGACCGAGGTCGAAGCGTGCAATGTCCAGGATTGCGATTCGGCCGAAATATGTGAGGAAGTCGGCGAGTGGGGCGAATGGTCCGCGTGTTCCAAGACGTGTGGATACTCCACCAGAAGGAGAACCTTCGTCATTCTGCCGGAAGACAAAGATGAGTACGCGCACTGCTCGACGTTCGAAAAGGCCGAAACGGAGGTGTGCTCGGTTCCTGCGTGTGAAGATGAGAAGTGCTTCGAGTGGGAGGAGTGGACCGAGTGGTCAGCGCCCTGCGGGCCACGCAAGAGGGTGCAGCGAGCCCGCCGCCTCAATGGGGGTACAAGCGGCAGCAGTGGAAGCAGCGGCAGCAGTGGAAGCGGCGGCAGCAGTGGAAGCGGCGTAGGAGGTACCGCCACCCAGGCGGACGAGTGCGAAGCTTACTATGAGAACAAAATCCAGAGTGATGAGGACGGAACTAACAGCGTTCCCTGTACGGAGAACCCCTGCGGCAGCTGGTCCGAATGGTCCGAGTGCGACCGCACGTGCAACGTCGGAATGAGGATGAGGCGCTTTATTTCGAACATCACCGGTTTGGTAGGAGAGGATACCGATTTATGTTTAGAATATCACAACGAGATAGAGACGGAGCCGTGTCTAAACCTGCCACTTTGCGATCAGGAGGAGTGTAACGACTGGGAGACGTGGGTTCCGTGCGGCGAGGAGGAGGAGCACGGGCGATTGCGGCCGGCAGTGTCGTTGCGGGCTGCGGATGCATTTCCATCGGGAAGAGGCTCCACATCTTGCCATGCCACGCCGAGGAGAAGAATCCTCACGAGAAAACTAGAGTTGCTTCAAAACAAAAAGGCGAGCACGTCCAAGTTCTGCAGCGACTACAATTTATTCAGAGAAGAAGAGTGCCCAGTGTTGGGTGGCGAAACCACGTGCAACGACGCGCTGTGTAACGAGTGGGAAGATTGGGGAGAGTGTTCCCCGACGTGCGGCACGGAATCATTTAGAGTTAGAAGGCGAAAAGAGCCCCTGGAGCTGATTCCCCCATCGGAGGATATGGACGGGAAGATGGGGCTGACCTGTGAGCAGCAGAATGTAAGAATAGAGGAGCGCGAGGCGTGCAGCGTGCCGGCGTGCGCACCGCCATCGGGAGGGGGTAGCAGTGGAGGCGGCGGTGGCAGCAGTGGAAGTAGTGGAAGTAGTGGAAGCGGTAGTGGAGACAGTAGTGGAAGCGGCGGTAGCCAAAGCGACAGTGGCGGCATGGGGACCGGGGAGAAGGTGTCGCTGGCCGCAGGCATCCTCGGGCTCCTGGGCCTCGGTGCGGGTGGCATGATATACGGCTACAACACCCTGACTGGAGGGGAGGCCCCTCACAGCTCGAACATGGAATTCGAAAACGTGGAAGCCGACGGAACAGAGGGGGACAAGGCCAATGAAGACTTTGAAGTGATTGACGCCAACGACCCGATGTGGAACTGAGGGGATGTGGAAGCATGGGAGCGGTACAGAAACAAACAAACAAACGCAAACAAGGACGCATACAAACAAACGCAAACAAGGACGCATACAAACAAACACACACGTGTCGTACCTTCCCATTTTGATGGCAGCACATTCGGCGAGCAGATACGCACGAAATGGAGTTACGCGCAAGTTTGCCCCACCCCCTCTGCACCATTTTTTATGTAGAACCGTTTGGCTCGCTTAGAGAGCTCTTTTGGCTTACTGTCCCAAGTACCTTGTGAATCTCCTCCAAGGTAGGACATTTTTTTTTTTTTTTTTTCTCTCTCTCTCTCTGTTCATGCGAAATTTGTTACATAATTTTGGCACATAACACGCGTAGTAGAATTAAAAAGGCGTTTCAATTTTCGGCAATTAGTTCGTACTTCTGTCCATGCTGTATATGTATTCTTAGGTGAAATAGCGCAGTGGCATATATATATATGGGACAATGTGTGCGCGACATGCAGGAGGCGTTTTTTATGCAGATGATGTGTTCCCTTGCAGTTTTTTCTCTGTCTTTCCATATTTGCGGGAGCGGTTCGATCCAGCTGTTGATGCTGAGGGGCGGTTTGAAGAAAAAAGGAGCGCTCCAGATAAATCTTCCATCGAGTTGGCACTTTGCAAGCGCGGGGAAAAGGCAACTCGCGCTAATTTGTCATCGCGCGCAGACCTGCGTAATGTAGTAGCGTACACTACACGTGCACCGTTGGTTCGTATGGGGGCGCGAAAACTACCTCCAGTTTGAGACGCAGATAAAGATAGAGAAACATAAAAGTAAAGAAGCCCGTTCAGATGCAGGTATGGCCCGCTGTCCCGATAGCATCTTTTAGGGGAACACTTCGCTCAACAAAAAGGAGAAGAAAAAACGATGCGTCCATTGTTTAATAGGATTTATGAAGTAGAGACTTTTTTATTTTTTTATTTTTTTTTTCCCGCGAAATTATTCTGTCCAAATGGTGAGAAAGGTGTATGCTTTTTACTCACAGAAGGGCTAAGTGCCGATTTTAAGAAAAAGATCCTCTCAGATGCGTTGGGATGGAGCCAGGGTAAACCCTTCCGTTTTTTGTCCGTTAATGTCTGGCTTTGTAAATTAGCTCCGCTAGTTGGCGTTATTTCTCTGTCCGGTTTCTTTGCTCCATTTCTTGGGGTCATTTGTTGGAATCCGTTCCCCCCTCCTGGCTTACATCCACACAAGTACGAATAGACTTACGCGCCAGTGGAATGTCTAGACAAGTCGAGAACAAAAATGGATCATCAGCATTGTGTGGAGTGTACTAATTTTATGAAGGAAAAAAAAAAGGATGCAAGGGGTCCCCATTTGGAAAAGCTCCCCATCGATGTTAACGGGGAGAAGTTCCTCCACAATTTTACAACTTACTTGAGGAATGTGAACCAAGCATTTATGCACTCGCGCCACGAAGTGTTTTCCGCTTGCAACTGGAGCAATTTGGAAAGGGTAAGCATTGCCAAGCGGAAGAGGCGACTTTGGGCCTCGAAAAGCCTGCTGGAATGGGGAAGTAATAATATATTCCCATAACCTTGGCCAACCTTTACTTAATGCAGGTCCTAGCCGATTACGGTTCCAGCGATGTTGTAAAAGCGTTCAGTGCGAGATTGGCTTGTGCGCGAAGGTACTCTCCTGAGAAAGCGGCGGAAATTTCTCCACTTGACCATTTTTACTACACCGCTTTGTTTTTTTTTTTCCTTTTCTGTGCCCACTCTACATTTCGCCCATGTGATGCTCATCGCAGCTTTAGGCTGGCGTTGACAGAGAGTTATAAGATGCACAAGGAGGATCAGTACATGGTATGAACTTTGCAATTAAAGAAAAAAAAAAAATAAAATAAAATAAAAAATAAAGTGGCATACCTTTGCTTGGATGCTAAATTTGTGTGCAATTCGTTTTCTCGACTTGATCAATCCTTGGAGTGTTTACGCGTTGTCGTGTTGCAATGTTGGAGTGTAAATCAAGTCAACATGACATCGGGGCGCTTCGTTTTTAGAAAAGCACTTTGGATCGGCAGAGCCAGATTAGACACCGCAAATTAAAACAAAGGTAACTGCATTAGTAGCTGAGTCTTTTCTTGGAAGTTTTTTTTTTTTCTCCTCGACGTCTTCCATGTATTTTCCCCTCATTGATCGTTCTTTTCTCTCCACCCCCCTTCCTGCGTGTAAATAAATTTAGGCACTACGAGCAGATGGAGAAGCAGATGTTCGCGCGGAACCAGAGAGAGTACAGAGCCTTCGAAAGGAAAGAGCTGGTAATTAGGCGGGGAGGGAAACCCCTCCTTATTGCGCCGCTTCCCACTTCCATTTGGGCCACTTCCCGCTTCCATTCGCGCCGCTCTCATTTGTGTCCCCCACTTTGCAGCAAAACGAGCGCGAAAAGGGGAAACGAAAAATGCAGGGTGTTGTCAAGAACATCATCCACGCCGCGTTCAAGGTGGCACAAATGGGAACCACCTACGGAGATTCCTATTTTTACAACACTTTGTTCTCCTTGGAGAAGTCTTTTTTTATGAGAAAAATAAAAAATATGAGTGAGCTTGCCCAGAATAATACCCGCATGAATGAGCTAACTGTGGCGAGCACGCCGATGGGTCTGTTTGAGAAAGGGGAAAAGAAAGAGGAAAAAAAAGGGGAGACAAAAGGGGAGGCAAAAGGGGATAAAACAGGGGAGAAAAAAGGGGATAAAACAGGGGAGGAAAAAGGCGAGAAAGAGCAAAAAATGGAGGGGAGAACAACTGGAGGCAGGTCTATGGGACCGCTCCTCCGGGGTTCGCTTAACCAGCTGAATTTTCTGAGATGCCAAGGAACCGTGGACAGGTTTTTCCTCCTGGATCTGCGAAACATCTCAGGTTCGCGGAGGGTGACACCTCCATGCACACATGCGTAGCCATCGTCCAATTCGATTCCTTTTGTCAAAGGAGACCCCATCCTTCCTTCCTATCACCCCCTCCACCAACACACCAACAAAGCAGGAAAAAGACACAGCACAGAGAAACGTGCATACATGCACATGTTGGCGGATCTAGCTAACCAAGGCGAGCTGTCTGGAGTGAACAGGAAAGAACTCCATTCTGAACGTCCGGACATACGTTATGGAAAGCGCTACTCCAATTATAGAGCAAAAATGTTGGAGGGCCTCCCACAGATCGATCTGAATTACGTAAAGGAGAAACTGGTGAGAAGACGTCTAACAAGGAACGGGGAAATTTACACGGACATAGCTCCTCCGGCATCTTCTTTTTTTTCTCCCTTTTTCGCGCTTTCTCATCATGCACGTTCAATGTTCTTCCTCAGGGGGATAAACACTTCTCCATTTTGCCAATGGACCTTGTTGAAGAAAGTTAAATTTTAAGATGCGCCAGATAAATGTGTCTTTTTTTTAACCATGTGATGTTGGGACGTCACAAGACAGAGCTGTGTCTATACCCTACTGCAAGTGAATGCAGCGACATCACATTACCATTTCTCCTTCTTTCATTTCCTCCAAATTAGAAGTTAAAGAATTGCCACTACTGAAGAGTTTACTGCTGACTTTGTTTAAAAAAGGGTTCGCTTGAAAGGCACTTGCAGAGGGATTCCTGCCCCTTTTCCCCTCATTTGTTGTCACCTCGATGGGAAATATCCCTACCTCCATTCAAGTGTACTATAGTCATCTTTTTTTTTTTTTTTTCTCTCTCTCTTTTCTTTTCTACCTTTCCAGGCCGAGGGAGAGCCCTTCCTGGGGGAAGTACAAATTTCCCCTAAGAATTGCAATCACAGGGAAAATCAAAAAAGGTGGGCCAAAATCATGGGCTCAATTGGGCACACACAGACGGACAGTATATATGGTGCACAGACAGATGTGGAGAGATAACTGCGGGTGGCCTCCTCAAATAGCGTTATGATATGCAGATCTTCCCTCCCACGGCCGTCACTTGGTACCTCTGGCCCTCTTTGCAGACGCTGAAAGGTTGGCTGAACATCTAAGGAGGAGATTCCACCTAAAGGTGTACAACGCTGATGAGATCGAAGAGGACGTCCGGCGGATCTGCAGCGGAGGGAGCAATCACGATGGTAAGTGTAGCTAAGGAGAAGAAGCGGGCATAACTTTAATTATGAAGAGAGCTCTTCAGTATAGATAGTTTCTCTAGCTGACGAATAACACTTCCATACCGCTTCACCACGTCACCACAAAATGCAGACCCGCGGGAGGAAGCAACTACACACACACAAATGAACAGAAGGAGAATCGCCAGGAAGATAAAAAGGATTGCTCAAACATTAAGACAAAAGAATTATGAAGAAAAAAACAGGGACAGTCTCTACGCCGATCTGTTGTATTACGTCATAAAGCATGATTATGACCTCTTTCATCTGAGCAGAAGGCGGAGGAAGAGCAAAGTGTCCATGGAAGTCTCCCCAAACGAAGGAAGAAGCAACTCAAAAAGGAACAAGTACAGAGGATACATCATCGTCAACTTTTTTTATTCCCTAAAACAGTACATCCTGTTTGAGCTGAAAGTGAAGAAGATTTTTATTTTCAACGATTTTTTACATGAACATGTTGATAATTTAAAAAGGGGAGAAATATCACGTGAGGATAACACACCCCGTAATAATCAACCAGAGATGCCAAGAGAAGAAGACGCAAAACAGGGAGTGAACTATCCTTGTAGGAAAACTTCACCAAAGGGAAAGAACAAACAGAGTGGTAATAAGAAGCAAAACGGTAAAGCTGCCACAACGGGGAGTCCCCTCCCCAAGGATAGCGATGCACACATGGAGGAGCAAATCACAACAGGACAGCTTACAACCCAGATGGAAAAAAGAAACATTTTATTCTTCTCCAATTTTATTTGCAACATTGATCATTCGAATCGCGTCAAGGGAAAGGACCACTTCTCCGGGGCGACTGATTTACACTTCCATGTTGATAGGAGCAATAGGGAGATAAACCGAATTTTATTTCGCCGCATCACCAAGGGAGAACTCTCCACGGAGGCTGGCCGAGAAGAGGACAAGGGTGGAAACACAGAGGGAAACTCCTCCCCCAAGATGATAAGTGATGGATTCGTAAAACTGAAAAGAATCAACACTACTAGTGTGCTAAGAAGGCAAAGCGACACCGAACTTGGGACGCCACAAAATTGTAAAAAAAAAAACAAGCATACAATGAGGTGCAGAATTGTAAGTAGGAGAAAGCTTCAAAAAAAGAGGCAAGACGAGAAAGACACCAAGTGTACGTTCTTGGATAACGAAGGAGTCGACCCTGATGAGGAAAGGTTCCGCTCCAACTTGCTTCTAATGAGACGGATTTTCCAGATGGACCGAAATTGTCAAGAGGTAGAGGCATTCCTAAAAGCGTATGACGGGAGGTCCATATACCCACGGTTTCATCGGCTGGGGAGGGACCCTTGCAGATCGGCGAGTCTTCTCGTTTGGAAGGTTTTGCGCAATGGACGGGGGAGGAAGATGGAGGAGCCCAGAGGAGGGGAAGTGGATGACTCCGTGGGGGGCATAATCCAAGAAGACGCTAAAATGGAGGGTAACTGTGGTGCTAGAGGAGGCTCTCCCCGCAGGATAGACACCGACACAGCCATCTACTTCAAAATGCGGTACTGTAACGTTATCAAGGAATACGTATCCCACATGTTTAACCTCTTCGTGTGGAAAGAAAATCTGAAAAAAAACGTGGAGCAGACGGTTCAGAACATACACAGCAATATGCACATGTTCACAGACCATGTGGATATTGAACCCATTAACGAAATAATCCAATCTTATAATCGGTTGAGACAATCTGGAGTTCAAAACGAGAAAGTGGAGCTAGTCCTGTGTAAGGCGATAGACACCATTATGATGAGAAGCTGGCTTCACATTTTGAAGGGGAAAAATGACTCCAGACAGAAGGAGAAAATGTGCATACAGAAATGGATTCACATGCAGATGTTTCTCCTGATCTTTTTCGCCTTCTATCGGATCAGCATAGAACATGAGTTGTATGTTAAGCTGTCCCACTTTGTCAACGAAATGGTGTGCTGCCTGCTCAGTCAGGAGGATGGGTCGCCATCCAAAAATGAGAAAGAGAAACACTTGCTCATTTTTAATTATTTCCCGAAAAGTAAAAAAGATTTTTACTCCTTCGAGGGGGACAATTATCACTTCCCATTTTTGCAAACTCTTCGGGAGGATGTGCGCAAGTTTCTAACGGACCATCTGAACGGAAGAAGTTCAAGCAAGGCACGAAGTGATCAGTCCAGTGGTCATGACCCCGTCTTCCACACAGGACAGGAGAAGGATACCCTCCGTTTGACCAAAGAGTTCCATCTCTTAAACAGCTTCAGATTTGTTCACAAATTTAATTGCCTTCTCAACGATACGGTTTCAACTCTCAGAGCGTACTTTTTCATTTTTCACGATCTTAATAACTACATCGACGATTTTATCGCTTTGCACTACTTCTCCATGTACAAACAGGTGAACTTCGCTTGCGCGCGCGTAAAACGGGCCATCCGAAAGGGAAGGCATATCCATTTTTACTACACAGGGAGGCTTCGAAAAGGAAGGGAAGAAAGACGCCTTCGGGATGGGAATGGAAAAGGGAGAGAATGGAAGAAGACCTCGTCTGGCTTGGCCCAATCTAGGAAGGAGGACAACATCTCAGTCAACACGGCATACAAATCTGCAAAGAGGAGAAAAAAAACAAAATGCAACATTAAAAATGAGGAACATCCCTCTTTTAACATCACCGAAATGAAACAATCTTTGCGAAATAACATGACGTTTACTTTTTTCAAAAATATCTTGAGCCACATCCTTGTAGAACATCACTCCGTTATGATATCCAGAGCGGACCTCCAAAATGCTATCGCGAAGAGTCTCCTTTTTGTGAAGGATAAGACAGAACAAGTGAATATCTCCAAATTGATTGGTGGGACTCTCCTAGACTCCTATTTCAAAGAACGCAGTGTCTCCCCGGAGCCCTTCCTCCTAGAAGGAAGTCGGAAAGACGATAATAACGATTCGACATGTGTCTTTCCTAACAGGGAGGGAGAACGAAACAGATATGTTTTCTTCCTAGACTTCTTTCTCTTTCTTATTTTTTTTTTCTTCAAAAAGGAGAACCATCGTAATTGCGCTCACAAGGTTAGCTCTTCGTGTGCGTCCTCAGCGTGTGGCGGCTCTATGGGCCCCTTTTTTCTCCTTGTCGTGTTTACCTGGTGGAAAGCCTACTTCTACACACCACGTCTACACACCACGTCTACACACCACGTCTACACACCACTTCCACACAACGCCTCCTCTATGATTAGATTTTTCCGAATTACTTGAACGTCCTGGAGCAGAAGATGGCATCCAAGGGAGAGCTCAGTGGGGGCGAAAGGCTGCAGGTGCTAAGGGGCTGCCTCTCCTTTTGGGCAAGCTTGACTGATGAGGACAGCCCGCTTGGCGGAGGTGGTTTGGCTGAGCAGGGCGTGACCGCATGGGCCGAAAAGGGCAGAGAAAAGGGCAGAGAAAAGGGTGCACAGAAGCAAGACGGTGCAGAGAAGGGTGCAGAAGAGGGTGCAGAAAAATGTGGCTCGGAAGACGCCGCGAAAGCTTCTTCATACGATGCCGCTAAGCAGGCAGCTAGCCAAAACTGCGCAGAAAGAAACCACCTTAATGGCACACACCAGGAAAAAAATTTCCAAAATTGCGAAGAAAGCATCGACTACTTCACATTCGCACAGTTTGCCGCCTTGGGACTATTCGACTTCGCGAAGGACACACAGAACAAGCTCACAAAGGAAGAAACAAAAAAGCAAAACTACGAAATTTATCTGCTAAATAAACTTGTTTTTAATTGTTTATTTTCACTTAGTTTATTTCCTAATTTTTACGAACATGTCCAAATATATGTAAGAAAATATTTGTTGAAAAAAAATGCAGAATTGGTCTCCTACTTTGAAAAGTGCGTGTTGGAGAAAATGAAAAATACAGAGGAGAGGGGGTATGTCCACGTCGCCCCTGCGCAGGCATGGGGGGAGGGAGTAAATGATTTGAGAAAGGGGCAAGACCATTCTGCGACGCTGTTTAATAATACAAAAAAAAAGGTAGGATAGGTGTGGCCGCGCGCGGAGTCGCGTTGGCACAGGTGCCGATGTGCTGACGAGCACGCACGGACGCATGCACGCAACTAACCGCGGGCGCACCCCTTTCACTCCTCCACAGGTGCGGGTAAAAGAAATACTCATTTTTTTTCACACCAGCTATCATGACGACTGCTAAAAGGGAGCGAAATGACTTCAACGGGGCAACTTCGACACAACTTCGACGCAGCTTTGACACAGCTTCAGTGACGCCAGTAAGACAACTGCTCGCCATTCGGGAAGAATCAAATTTGATGATGCTCCCCCAATGGCCAGTGATTTAAAAAAAGGGGGAGGGGGCCAGGAGTTCACGAATGGGGAAAGTGCCTAATATTTCCTACGCGCGTCGCGTAGGAAGAAGCCTCGGTGTTTCGTCTGTCCACAGCTTCACTGCCAAAGTGACATTTTGAACCACACAGGTAGAGGAAAGAGACCATTAACATCGCGCTTGGTTAGCCTTTCCCCCCCCCCCCTCCTGAACCCTAAACCTGATCCCTAAAACAACGTTTCGTCAAAATTAAAAAAAACCGTAGACTCCAACACACGCTGATCATATTTGTTAAAAAATATTTCGATAAAATTCTGGAACCGTTTCATGTACGTCGATTTCTGGAATAATTCCTTCAGATAATCCATGAGGGCAAATTTGGATTCACTTTTTAATTTTTCACTTTGACCGAAAAGGTGCAGTGGACTCTGCTGGTTTGCGTCGTTCTCTGCGTCGCTGTCCTGGCTGCGTTCGATGTTTTCGCTACTGTGGTGCTCAGCTGTTTCTGCCCCCTTCGTATCATTATAGCTAGGCTTTTCGCTATCATTGCTAACATTGCTATCACTGTCAACACTGTGGAGAGTCGTTTCTCCCCTTTGGGCAGCCGGGTAGCTGCTGGGAAGCTGTCTGTTCAGGACATTCCCACTGGGGAAGCCTCCCTTGCGCCGACTGTTCCGCACTGCTTCATCGTTACTCCCCCTCGCCACTGCACTGTAGGTGGCAGCTCGCACCCCATCGTAACTTCTATTATTATCCTCAATTCCCTGATTAATTTGCATACCCTCCATGCTCCTTCCTTGGTAATAAGGTTCCTTTTTTTCCCTTTCCTTCATCTGTGCCTCATTCGGATATAACGTCTTAAATAATCTGTTCAATTTTTTGTTCATCTTGGTGGCACTTTTTTCCTTCCTGGTGTTGTAATCCTCTTGAGCGTTTTGACTCATCCACTTCAAATGGCTTTCCTCTCTCTCCTTGGTTGCCATAGGCGTAAAAAAGACGTTCCTACTCGGGTTTGTATTCTTGGATGGGCTAAATGAGTAGGCGCCTGTGCATGGGATAAGAACTGCGAGGTAAAGGAGTAACCTTAAGACGGAATTACCCTCCATTTTGAAGCTCGACTGGGATTTGTGCCTTTTGCGCGGGGATGCCAAATGACATGAATGGGGGGGGAGGGGAGAAGCGGTCCAAGTGATGCTCCAGCTGGTAGTTTAATCCAACTGGTAGTCGAAGTGATATTCCGAGTGATAGTCCACGTAGGGTCGGGGTCAGCCTTCCTTTCAGTCTCGCTGCAAGCATGTATACGTGCATACGATGGTGTTGATAAGACGACTGTCACCTTTCGCGCCTCGGGGGAGAAATGAAGACGTTCGAAAAAAGGCACTGCGCAGGGGTAACTTCGTTCGAGCAATCCGCTTGCTCAGTAGTGCTCAGCGTGGTCTCTGTTCCTTTGCTATGCTATGCTTTGCTTCCCTGTTTTTTTTTCGTTTTTTTGTTCCTTCCTTAAGTGGATCCAGCACCTTTGAATCGCTCCCTTTTTTGTGCTTCCCCAGTTTGGCGCTCTCCGCCCGGTTGACTATAGTCGTCCCCAGAGCACTCGTGCAATCAGTGTGTTCTGTCGTTATCAGCTCACCCCGCGACAGGCATCTGCCTCAGTTGTTAATTTATAAAATCGGTTAAATCGATTAACCCAGCGTGGGCCGCCTTCCTTTGATACAAAAAGAAAATAGGAGGCCACGTTTTGGCTTCGCTTCTTTCCTTTTCTTTCCTTGTGGGGGTGAAATTCGTCAAGTCACACCTCCACATGGGAGCAGCGAATTAACTTCTTTTCCTTCAGAACGGGAGAGAGCATATCAACAAATGGGCAGTGCAATGTTGGTATGTTCACACATAAGCCCTGCATACGTATGCATTATATTATGCCTTAATCTGGTGTGCCTCCTTTGTGCTCTATATATATATATATATCTGCGGAGAGGCTTACAAAAAATGGTTCATTTTATCGAAACGTTTCGCAAACTCGCCCTTGGAATTTATTCTTCCGTTTGTTCGTTTGATCGCTAGTTCGTTCGCTCGCCCGTTTGTTCTTTTTTTTTTTTTTTTTTCTTCCACTTGGTCGTTCCAAAATGGCGGGCGGGCACACAGTCGAGCGGGCGGTGAGAGAAAGGCAGAGATAGTCGCCAAGGGGGGGGGGGTTGCCCCGTCGACTCCCTGTGACACCCGTTCGGTTGAGTGCATCCTGGAACGACACAATTGCAGGTGCGTATGCCTCGTCACCTGGGGACAGATTCCCAGAAGAGGAGCTGTGAACAAACTGGTGACGCCTCTTTTTCTCTTTCTCCACGAAGAGGTACGTGTTATGCGCTGTTTCGTTCGCCACATTTTTGTGTATCCTTTTTATGAGGGGCATCCCTCGGAGCGGCTCGCCACAGGTGTCGTTTTGGAGTTGCCAAAAAGGGGAAAAAAAAGGGGGGAAAAAAGGGGGAAAAAAAAAGGGGAAAAAAAAGGGGAAAAAAAAAAGGGGAAAAAAAAGGGGCAAAACAATGGCGAAATAATAGCAAAAAAAAATGCGAAAAGTAATGCCAAAAATGATGACGAAAAAACGGCAAAAAGGATCACCGAAGAATGACGGCAGAATGACGAAGGAGTGCCAACGCAACACGCATCCTTTGTGTGGGGACAAAAAGCCTCCGAAGCCCAGCACGGCCTTCTTCAAAAAGTGTGTAGCCGTTCTCTCCTTTCAACAAATGGAAACGACGCAGCGGTGCTTCTAACCCCCCACCACGCACACATCTTCGGGTCAGTAGAAGCGACGCAGCCTAGACATGTTGTTTCGGAGAGCCACGACGTTCTGCTTCTTCCACGAAATGAACCCAGGCAAATCGGAGTACTTGCGCTGGTATCTAAAATTAGGAATGAGCAAATGCATGGTCTCTTTTTTAAGAGGATTCAAAAGAATCGACAGATGATCAATTTTGTTTTCAATCTTGCTAATGGATAAACGTAGAGAGTTTTTTTCCACGGAGAAGGTACCTTTCAGCATATTCATTTTGTGCCTTAAATAAAGTAATTGTTCCTCAAGTTGGAACTTCTCCGTCTCGTAAACTTCCCTTTCTTGTTGTTTTTTTAACATTTCCTTGGCTCGAATGCATTGTTCATGGATGGCGCGTCGTGACAAGACGGTTAAAATTCTTTTCATCGTAAGCTTCACCTTCTTTAATCGCCCCGGTTGCATCATTTTGCTGTTGTTCTGTAAGTGGAAATTCTGTTCTCCTAGTAGTTTGTTTTTTTCCTTCAAACATAGGTAGTAGAGTTTGTGGAGGTCATCAAAGCTCTTCTTCCTTAAGAGTACGCATGGCCATGCATCTCCCGTTTTGCTGTTTTCTACTTTTGTTTTCATGGGTACGTTGTCTAGGAAACTGTTCTTCCAAAGCTCCTCTATTCCCCTCTGGGGTACGAATTGCAGCTGGCTCTGCATCCCACGCAGTCCTCGCATCCCGCGCAGCGCCATCGTACGGGAAGCGGCAGGTTTTTGCGCTGCCTACCCGGCGTGCTTCCAACGTGCAACCTCCTTCCTTCCTGCTTGCAACCTACGTGCTACCTACGTGCTCCCTTTTAGCTCCCCCTCCCGAGGGATGCATCACAGGGGGGAAATGGGTCAGGCTGCACTTCCGCGGAACGAACCGGGCATACGGCGTTCTACAGCGGAAAAAAAGGCAACGCCCCCAATAGGTATTCCTCCTTCTTCTGTAAGTGTGTTACTGCCTTTTCCCTGATGCGCAAGGTGTATGGATTTTCATTTTTATCTCCTTCTTGCGTGTTTATGAAGGGAGCGGTGGGGGAACAGTCTCAGCGTTGCGCGAAGCTGAGTCGGGTCGAAATTCCTTCTACGGTTGCTTTCCCCTTTATCCTTCCAAGAGGGGGAGGGTTGCATCTTCTCCTTCTGCTTACCCACAGAAGGGCACATCACAAAAATGCATAATAGGATTAACTTTGCCGAAGGCGAATTGCTACTTCCACGTAGAAGAGTGGGCTATCAAATCACATTCGCAATTTTTATGAATACTGTCATACCCTCAAGGACACCATGATGGTACTCTCTCTGGGGGGGACCTACGCAGAGGAACGTCAAATGGGGATTCTCATCACCTTCGAAATTATCCTCTGCTGACATTTTCCCATTATGCTTATCTTCTCTGATGTGTCATCACCACGTGGGGGGGTTATTTTTACCTTTTTTTTTTTTTCTTTATCTTTACCTTTTTTTTTTTACACGATAGAGAAACGGAGTGAGGGGTTTCCCTGAACGGGCTATACTGCCGCGATACTGCTGCGACACTGCCCATACGACCCTTGGCGGGCGGGGGAAGTCCCGTTCCAAATTTTTAAAAAATAAAGGTGCGGTGACGCGGCTGGTTTCTACGATGCGATGTTCTGAGGGGTGGGCCAGATGGTGGACCTCTCGAAGGTGTGTGCGCAAATACCTTCATGTGACTGCTGGCGATTGAACTGCTTTGCAATTGAACTGATTTGCGAATAAACTGCGTCGCTGCCGCAGCGCCTGTCGCCCTGGCGTGTGTAGGTCAAACGGCAGCAGGAGCTACCGGGAGGGTGAAAGGAACATCGCGGGAGGAGGTGGCCCACCGATGTAGGGAGAAGCGGACGTGAAATTCAGCCCCCCCGCCCTTAGTATCCAATTAACAGGCGCGATCAAGCATCTCCCATCATGACGAACATACTTCATCATCTCCTCTACACTGGCAGCACATTTGGCCGCTGCTTTTCCCCCCCTCTTTTTTTAAGTAAAAAAAGAATCAAACTGCTAACTGAATCGTGAAAGGGACAGATACCTAGGAGATGTACTTTTTCCAAAGCGGAACAAATGCTTAGCTTACTGAGCCATCTTAAAAGGGGGAAAAAAAAACTTAGTATGGAAGGCATTAACAAAGTGGAAAAGCATTCACAAGCTGGGCAAACGGCGAAAGGGTTAAACACAATACACCCTTTTCTTTTTTTTCTTTTTCCCGCATTGAGATCCCCAATTTGTGCATGTAACAAAAAAAAAAAAAAAAAAGCCGGCGCTTTAACGTACATAGGTGTGGTCACATTTCACCGTTTTAGCTGCGCCGTGGGTGGCCTGCCGGGGCTCCATCGTAGCTCCCCCCAAGAGGACTGAATTACCATGTGGTATGTAGAAGGGGATAGTATAGTACCCTCTTTGCCTGGGCGCGGATTAACCTTCTACATATTGCGGTGTGTACGCAAAACGCGCGCCGGTGTTCTACCAGCGGGCTGGCATCCAGTTAGAAGAGGAATGTTGTTACGGTAGAAGCGGAATACCGTCGAGTTAGAAGCAGAATGCGGTCAAGAAGCAGAATACCGTCGCGTGAACAGTCCCATGAGGAGCATTTTAGGTTCCACCTTGTGCACCTACGTATGCCCACTTACCGAAACCGACTTTAACATTTTTTTTTTTTGCGAATGATACATATTTTTCCACGCCCTTTCATACACGCCGAGCATGGGAAACATGCAAAAAAAAATAAAAAAAAAAAGTACCCTCTGGGATATATATCCCCTTTTGGATTTTTACTCGACGTGATGGAAGTTATCATCCCCCACATGGATACTCTTCCAGGAAATGTATTCCCAGGTAACATTATGCCTACCTGAAGCTATGTGCCACATTTTCTTTTTTTTGGGGCCAGGGGTATGTTTTGAAGCATCTGCACCTGTGTAGACGCGGCTTCTTATGCAATGTAGCATATATATTGACCCATGCCAGCTACCGTCCTAAGGGTACTTTTTTTATGTCGTTTTTTCACGCGTCTATTGAGTGTCCGGTCGCTAAACTTTACTGTACGCGTTTTGGCATTTTCAGCGCCTTTTTTTTTGCACGCAAGATTTTAAGTGAAATTGCGTAAAACGAAACGGAATGAAATGAAAATTAAATTGAATTAATTTTAATTTATTTTTTAATTTCAAATTGTTTTCTTTTTATTTTATTTTTTCACTTCACTTTAATTCAACATCAACTTTCGAAATCTACACACGAGAAAAAAACTTTTTAATTGATTTTTCCTTCCTATCTTTGATAGTCATCTTTTTATTACAAGATAAGTTTTTTTTTTTAAATTGAGACTTTTATCGATTCTTTTCGCTAGTTTTAAGTGGAAGGCCTTGAGCTTCCTAGAGCCGCAGCTGGACTACTGGCCTATCCTTTGCTGGGAATTCTGCCAAGGGGATCGTTAAGAGTATTCTCAACATCTATGTTGTGAATCTTGTTAAGTGCCCTGTTTCTTGCCCGGTTACCAGTTGCCTATCAGCTTCTTAGCTTCCTACTTAGCTCCCTACTTAGTTGCCTTCTTATCTGCCTTGCTTATAACCCCGTTGACAATCTTTTTGAGAGCCTTGTGAATGATCCTGTTGGGTGTGTAGTTAGCAGCTTGTTAGTGTATTCTTATCTGCCTTGTTAATTCTTTACCTACAATCTTGTTGATAACACTGCTGAGAGTCCTTTTAATATCCTTCTGGAGATCCTTTTAATGTCCTTGTGGATACCTTTTTAATGACCTTGTGGATACCTTTTTAATGTCCTTGTGTAGATCTTTTTAATGTCCTTGTTGATACCTTTTTAATGATCTCGTTCATACCTTTTTAATGTCCTTGTGGATACCTTTTTAATGTCCTTGTGTAGATCTTTTTAATGCCCTCGTGGAGATCTTTTTGATGCCCGTTTTGAGACCTTGTTAATAACATTTGCTGTGAATCCTCCTGAGAGCCTACCGAGCGGCTGTGCTACTGTTCAAGGGTCTCTTGAAAGAGCCTACCTTATGAGGATACACCATTATTGAGTCCACCCTTTAACCTTGCCATCGCCTCTACATCTTCCTAATTCGTTTTCCGTCCCCTGAATCGCCCCAGAAAACTGCACATGTGCATACTTACCTACAAGGGATTCCCCTTCGATGCGTCTTTCTTCTGCTCGCTCTGTACTTTGACTTCGTCACCAGCTGGATTGTGAAGGTGTGCCTTCCCTACCTATTGCACCGCAGTGATTGTATTGCCCCGCTGAGTGTATTGCCCCATTGAGTGTATTTCCCCGCTGATTGCATTTCCCCTCCCGACTGGTCCAAATAACCTTACGTAGTTCTTCGGGTTGTAGTGGACCATCCCTTTGCCATTCTTGAGAAATCTGCATCACGCTGCCCCATCTTTCCCGACACCCGCGGGGAGCACCTCCGTACACGCGTACGTGCATGTGTAGATAGACCCCTGCATGGCTACAAACCTATGTGAGTGCAAACGTACGTCAGGGCACAGTTAAACACACGACTGCACACTAAGTTGCCAATTCAAAGAAACAAAAAAAAAAAAAGGTACGTAAACCTATGCGAGCCTTTAACTCCATAGGAGAGATATTTATACTTTTCCCCCCTTCCTTTCTGCGGAACCTTTTTGCGCGACCTTTTTGCAACTGGGCTGCTTCACGCACCCACGTGCGCATCTCTGCGTGTCTACCTTTTCCATGCCTACCTGTTCGTGTCCTTGGACCAACATAGAACGGCGCATGCGTGTATAAGTTATTGCAACAGCGTGACTGCCATTGGACCATCGTGATCGCGACTGCGATTGGACCAACCTGATTAGGCGTACTTCTCCACACATACGTGCTAAGGCGGAAATCCCTACGCGTGTCAATTGACCCCCACACACGCTGCCACTAAAGGATGGACAACTCGAGGTTAAACGAACACATGCTGAAGGGGTTCAGCGGAGGAGACGCAAATAATCAGTTGGACAGTGACCCTCAATCAAAGCTGGCTTCACATGACTGTGCTGAGACGAACTCTCTCCTTGTTGCAATGCATAAAAATGAAACAGAGATAAAAGGAGTGAGCAATATGGAGATATGTTTTCCTACTATGGGGCAAACATCGGATCAGGGGTCCACTGATTCACACCATGTGCTGTGTAAAGATGAGGAGAAGAGTGAATGTATGGAATGGAATGCTTCACATGATGCATTGGGGTCAGATCAAAGAATGAAGGGATATTCTCCTCTCCTTAATTTGTCTCACTCGAGTGACGTGTGCCTATCCTTTGGAACGATGTTTCACGACAAGGGTAAATCGAAGTTGCGTGCCGATAAAGGAGCACATGAAAGTGGCTCCATAAAGTGGTGACACCTGCATATGATATGCCCCTGTGTAGTGCACGCGATGATTTGTCCATGCAATGATGCCTGCATTTCTAGTGGATAAAGTGCCTCTTCCTAAAAACACACACATGTGCAGCGTTCATGTGGATGCTCCCCCGACTATTACGCCCCCTTCTGTTCCCCCACGTCACTTCATTTAATTATTATTATAGTTACTATTATTATTTTATTTATTTTTTTTTTTTCTCTCCCCTCCTTGAAGGCACGTGCAATCCATGCAGATACGAATGGACACACGGGTGCCACATGGGGGAACACTGCAGGTTCTGTCACCACCCCTCCCATGTCAGCCCCAGTACCAAGCGCGTCATTCCGGATCCACAAGATTTAGAGGAAACAAAAGTCACACCTGAGAATATCTTGTCCTCATGGAAACGTAAACGTAACCCTTTTTCTCGCGCCACCCCTACCGAGGGGGCAAGCCCTCTAATGGGTCCAAAGTTATACATGCAAGTACATGCATGAACGTGTATGGATATCCTTGTGCACATGGTGAAACGAAGCCTAGCCAGATTGAAAGTTTTCTCCACCCCGCTAAGCCATCTTTCAACGTCCACCTCTTTTCCTTTTTTAGCCAATTCTGATGCACCGACGAGCGGTTCTTCAAATGAAGATCTTGTAGAGGCTGATCATCACTGTCGACGCGGGGAAAATGGTAAAGCAGTACATGGCACAGATGAGGACACCTATGATGAAGAGTCGCCGAACGAACGCGTCAATACCAAAGTCGACATTTCTGCTAACTGCATCACCACAGAGGACGATAGCAGTGTAGCATATCAAGAAATTCAAGAGGATTATGAAGATATCCTACACAGTCGAAGTGGCCTTGTTCTTGACAGTGACATGTCCAGTGAAGGCTATATGGATTACGAAGCAGTCGTGAGAAGTGGCCGCCAACCGAACTACGAAGAAGTGATGAGCGCTCGAGGAGACGTACAGCATGAAGACACGCAGAGAAGTGGGGCCGAAGACATGTATGAATATGCTCGTAGCGGAAGTGATCCGGGGAACCGTGGCGTTATGTCTGGAATGTGCGATGTCTCTCTTGACAGTTCGGTCAGTCATGTGTGTGTGCTGAATCGAGCCTACGTGGTAAGAGCTGACTTCGACGAGGAAGCTTCGGACGGAGCTGCGGACGGAGCTGCGGACGAAGCTGCGAACGACAATGGTGGGAACTCTGTTGCTGCTGCCCAGGATGACGCCGCCGACGACCATGCTGAGCGTAACATGCAGGGTGACCGTGTGGAGAACCACGACGGAGAAGAAGAATTCACAAATGGAGACAACTACTCCATGGGAAGAGACTATGATGTAGATTCTGAAAACCTCCGGGGCAGAGATCGCCTCATTGTTGTGAGCAGGTTCTATGGTGGTAAGGACCTTAACAGCATGAACAACTTGGGCTTCACGGGCATATATACTAGCTTGCTTAATGTTTCAGATGAGAGGAGTGGTTCCTACACACAGGGCAATCAGGAGAATGACGGCAATCAGGAGAATGACGACAATGATGACAACCACGACAACCACGACAACTACGACCATCACGACAATGACTACAATGAAGACAATGACGACGATGACGACGATGAAGACGATGACGACTGGAACGTTGACTTCAATCTGTCTCACAATAACCACCTATTCACCACAGACCTTTGTAACAGAACCCATTCTTCGAGAGAGCCAGAATCCGCCAGTGGCAGCAGCTTCACCAACAATATGAGTTATTTAGGAGGTACCACCGTAACAGAGCGCAGTGTCTCCGAACCCAGGATGAATGATGTGAGCAGCGAGATCGAGATGGAAAGTCCTACTCACCTGGGAGTACTCGATCAGCTTAACGCCCCGAACGGTGAAATCCCTTTTGGCAGCTTCATCGGCATGACACCATTTGGCAGCCTGGACGACGTGAACCCATTTGAAGGGTTGAACGATGTAAACCACGTTGGAAGCCATAACGACGTGAACCACGTTAGCAGCCATAACGACGTAAACCCCTTTGGCGGGCTGAACGGAATGAACAGAATAAACGAAATGCAGGGCGTGAACCGAATGGACAGCTCGAACTTCACGGACGGTATGGACGAAGCCCAGAGAATGAAAGACATAATCGAATCCGAGCACATGAAGCACATGAACGAGATGCACGAAGCGCAGCGCATGAATGGAAGAACGTGTCTTACGGAGAGTGTGAACCCAGTGAGCGACGAGAACTACGCTGAATTTCAGCTCAAATGCCAGAACAGTGTCAGTGACATTAAAAAAGTGAGTGAAATTAACAACGTGAGTGACATTAACAACGTGAGTGACATTAACAACGTGAGTGACATTAACAACGTGAGTGACATTAAAAAAGTGAGTGACATTAAAAAAGTGAGTGACATTAACAACGTGAGTGACATTAACAACGTGAGTGACATTAACAACGTGAGTGACATTAACAACGTGAGTGAC